>NC_141028.1:56267500-56357500 GCF_052040795.2 Danio rerio | reverse complement strand
AAATAATGGTACTTAAATATTTTACAACATAAAAAATATTAATTTAAACTTTTAAAATGATTTTAAAAAGTATATTATAAATAAATAAATACATACATTATATGTATATATATATATATATATATATATATATATATATATATATATATATATATATATATATATATAACTACCTATATATAAGATATAATATATATATAAGAAATCCTTTGATTTTTAAATGAAAATATATCCCAACTTTAATATTAATTTTATGATTTTATTATTTTATTGAGAATGTAAAATTAATTACATCAATATAAAACATTGCAAATATATATTATTAAAATCTTAAGAAACTAAAATGAAAATAGT
Organism: Danio rerio; assembly: GCF_052040795.2. Taxonomy (NCBI): domain Eukaryota; kingdom Metazoa; phylum Chordata; class Actinopteri; order Cypriniformes; family Danionidae; genus Danio; species Danio rerio. The sequence continues at coordinate 56,357,146 of NC_141028.1, read as the reverse complement.
CCAACAAAAACATGGCAGCAATCTATTGATCTAAACGGTAAATTAAAAATAATTAAGTTTATGTTTATATATATATATATATATATATATATATATATATATATATATATATATATATATATATATATATATATAGCTTAAAATTTCACAAGTAAAACTTAAAAAAAACAGATAAAATTAATAAACGACATATAAATAATAGAGAAAATACAACGGGAATATTAATACTTGATATATTAATAATTAATTCTTGAAAATCTCATTAATATCAAAGTAAATGCTAAACTTTAATACATTTTATCACATTTATGATATAAACACAAGGCACGAATGCAAAAGCATTTTGCCTGCGTCACTGATGCCCCCTACAGGAAAATATAAACAACACCGCAAAACTAATGGTTCAAAAACCAAATGAAAAGGCGAAAAATGTGATTAAGTGTTTGACTCAATTAATTGTTACGCTTAAAAAAAACTCCTTCGATGTCAAAATTACATATATAAGTTTGACTAGCACCTTTTTAAAAGAATTCCAGGGCCCTTTCTGAAATAATGCTAAACAAACACCTCATCCCACTCCCCCTTACTGTTCAAAAACGATAAAGCTAGTTCTGAGAAAAGCTAGCATCACATGTTCGCAGATGCAGCTAGCTTGAAGTTTTGTTATCTAAATACAAAGACATTGACGCCCTTTTAAGAGAATTAGGCAGTGTAATTTGAGAGTGCTAAATTAGTTGTAGCTAGTTTATATCAGTGCAACACATTTTCAGACTCCTGTGTTTAATATGTGTATATTATTATGTTAGTTTTAGACACTACTGTAAACTTTAACATTTGTTAAATCATAACGCGTTCAAAACCTGTCTGATTAGCAACGTTTTACAATCGTTTACAATGTTATATTTTTAGTATGTTATTAAAAAAACAGGAATTGGGCTCCATGACACATGGACCACACATAAAACCATAACCTGAGAATGAGCAGTAGGACTATTAGCCCAAATATTCCTTTGAATTTACAGTACAAGTTTATGAAAACAACATGTGTTTTGAACAAAAACACTGAAATGACATAAATATTACTCGGAAAAGCTAATTGTACTTTTCAGATTAAAAAGTGATATTTGCAATGGTTCATCAAGTATCACTGGTTAGCACTGTCACCTCACAGCAAGAAGGTCACTGGTTCGAGTCATGGCTCGGTCAGTTGGCATGTATGTCTGGAGTTTGCATATTCTCCCCATGTTGGCATAGGTTTCGTCCAGTTTCCTCCACAGTCCAAAGACATGTGGTAGCCTATAAGAATAAACTAAGTTGACTATAGTGTATTTAGAGTGTATGGGTGTTTCCCAGTACTGGTTTGTGGCTGGAAGGGCATCCGCTGTATATGCTAGCTAAGTTGGCGGTTCATTCTGCTGTGGTGACCCCTAATAAATAATAGGAATAAGCCGAAGGAAAATGAATGAATGGTTTTAATCCTTGGTTCATGAACAGCAGCTACACCAATAATTTTCTTTAGTCTCTATTTCCACCTGGTGATAGTCATCCTGAGGCCTCTAGAGATTATGCAGTGCCATTGACATGTGAAGAAATGATGCCAAGGTATCCATAATCCTGGACCAGGCCGTATCCTGAGCAGATGCTGTGGTGGCGAGCATGAGACTGATTCCTGAAAGACCCCAGTGACAGACGAGTCTTCGCATTGATCCAGTGGGCTTGCCTGAACACCCGCCGGTGACCTACTCACACCTGCAGCTTCTCTCAGATGGACGTCCAGCGTTCCCCAGCCTCCATCGCCACTGCAACTCTGCACAAAACGTTTGGCCAGAAGAGAAATGGTCGTGCCCAACTGAGCCTGGTTTTCTCTCAAGGTTTTTGTCCTTCACTTTCGTCAATTGCTGAAGTTTGTTCCTTGCCACTGGCCTGCTCGGTTCGGGACTTGCAGAGCTGCACATCGATGGATTTGCCCTGCAGTGTTTGGACTTTCAGCAGTGAAAATTACACCACACTGAACTGATCTAAACTTCGACTCTGAAAACTGGACTGACACAGTTTCAGTCTACTAGAACTTCACTGTTAAGCGGCTTTGTCACAATTTCCATTGTAAAAGCGCTATAGAAATAAACATGAATTAAATTAATATTCTAGTATACATACCTGATCATCAACAGAATTCAGGGGATGAAGAATAAAAATGGGTAAATGATGTAATTTTGTATTTTGAGGATATTAATAGAAAGTTGTTGTTCTCTTACTGGAATTTGGGCTATATGTTGTTAAAATCTATATTTTAATGGATCTCCTACTCTTTTTTTGAAGGACATTCTGGAATTTTTAATAACCACAGAGAGTCGGGACCTCGGTTTAACATCTCACTGGGCAGTATAGAGTTTGCCTCACTGTGCTGGAGTTGTTGTTGAATTGGATACGGATGTGGCTGAAAGTTAACGAGAATTATTTCTATTATTTATTAAATTTCATATTTATCGTATTTTATTAACGTCTAAAGCAACCCTAAACCTAACAGTCACAGTGACGTAAAAACAGTAGTTGTACCGAATATTATTTATGTTGTCTATATTAAATTACCCAATAAATTGTAATTTTTAAACACCTATTCTACCCTAAAGCCAATCGTCACAGTACTGTTAAAATACAATTATTATACAGTGTCATTAAAAAATGCTGCTATATTAATGTGGATGTCACACTTCCAGCCAGCCGTGTATCCAATTTAGACTTTACCCTATACTGGGGCATTAGTGCACACACAGACCACAAGTTGAGCGCCCCCTGCTGGTGTCAGCAACACCCCTTTCCGGCCAATAGAGTCTGGCTGCAGATTTGCACTTGCACCTTCAGGCTTGCACGCTCAGGCAATCGCGCTTCCTTTGCAAGTGACGTCATTTACAATCGCCACCTGTGGCCGCTTGCATGAAAGTCTTTCGGTATTTTAACTTAACCCTGCTGAAAAATCCAGCTTAAACCAACCTAGGCTGGTTCGCTGGTTTTAGCTGGTTGACCAGCCAGGTTTTAGAGGGGTTTTGGCCATTTCCAGACTGGTTTCCAGCTATTTCCAGCCTGGTCTTAGCTGGTTAGGCTGGAAAATGACCAGCTAAATACAGCTTGACCAGCCTGGTTTAAGCTGGTCAAACAGGTTTTAGCTGGTCAGCTCCCAGCCTGACCAGCTAAGACCAGCCTGAAAGTGGCCAAAACCCCTCTAAAATCAGCCTAGTCGACCAGCTAAAATCAGCCAACCTGCCTAGGCTGGTTTTAAGCAGTTTTTTTTCAGTAGGGAAGGGTGTCCCTAAGGCGGAAAATCTGAGGTAACAGATTTCATTAAGATCGTTGCAATAAACTTCTTATACGTCACCCTTACTCAAGTGTCTTTTTTCCAAGCATTTCACTGTAGTTTCTGGCCAAACTACCCCATACGCCACCATAATTACATTCGCGTTAACACTGAAGAACGATAACAATCGGTTTAGTTTTAGATTAGGCTTTTCAATTGGCATTACAAACGATTAGGACAACTGGCCAGTGAATCCAGCTCGTGTAATTGCTCTTTCATATCGTTTAAATCACCTATTTTGCTTCCAAAAGCATGTAAACTAATCGTTAAACTAACCCATATGCTGCCCGTGGGTTAACGCAAGTCTTATGAATCAGATAAATGTGTTTTTGTAACAAAAACAATATTCTTAATAAATTCTAAACTCAAAGCAAATACTTTAGGCGTCTGCCGAATGTACGTTCTCGACAACTTATTGCCTAAGCTTTGACTCAACTGATGACGCATGACTTAAAGGTCCATTAACACCAAGCAAGACAACTATAAATTTAAATAAAATCATAAATATATTTGCGTCTACACTAAAGAATGATAACGATCCGTTTATTTTAATAAAAGGCTTTTCATTTGGCATTCCAACCGATTAGCACGTCTGACCAGTGAATCCAGCTTGTGTAATCAATATAATGGTTCTTCCATATTGTATAAAGGACCTTTTTTAGCTTCCAAAAGCATGTAAATCCATCGCCAAACTAACTCATATGTTGCTCGTGGTTTATGAAGTGGATTTATGTGTTTTTGTAACAGAAATATTTCTTATTATTAATTTCTTTTTTTCTTTCATTTTTCCCCCCAAGCATTTCACTGTAGTTTCTGGCAACACACAGCGACATAACTGTGGAAGAGTACCTTGTGTGTATATTTAGCCCTAATAGTTCATGTAAAGAAGTAATAAGCTTTGCTGGTATAAATGGTAATCGTAGCCTGCTTGGTTAAATTTACATTAAAGCATTATAATCATATGATGAATATACAAACCGCTTTTTGGGGTAGGTGTCTGTCATGGTGTACAACTTGAGTCCTTAAAATTATTTGACAACGTCGTCACTGTCAATGCAAACGAACTGGAAACTTATTTGTGTGGATTTCAAGTGACGTGCCAGGTGAAGGTGTTGATTGTTAAAGACGTCACTTGCATAGGAAGCGTGGGTACCTGAGCGTGCAAGCCCGAGAGTGCAAGCCTGAAGGTGCAAGTGCAACTCTGCAGCCAGACCCTTCTCCTTCCGGCAGTAACCTAGCTTTCCCATGTGGTCTCTCATCCAGGTACCAACCGGGCGCAGCTCTGCTTATAGCGACCATGTGAGAGTCGCAGAGAGCTAGCTGCCGGCTGTATGTAATGCATGGGTAACACTTTACAATACACTAACATGAACTAATCATGAACAACACATGTACAGCACTTATTAATCACAATTGAACATTTACTAATGCATAATTAACATCCAAGTCCATGCTTGTTAACATTAGTTAATGCACCATGAGTTTACATGAACAAACAATGAACTACTGTATTTTCATTAACTAACGTTAACTAACATGAACAAATACTGTAGTAAATGTACTGTTCATTGTTTGTTCATGTTAGTAAATGCATTAATTAACATTAACTCATGAACCTTATTGTAAAGTGTGACCAATGCATGTCAAAAACCACAAAAGTCAATTCAACTGATCTCTTAAATCTAAAAACGAAACAGATGAGCAGTGAAGGAACACAGCTTTTTAATAGCATTTGGAGTGAAAAAAAAAATGTACACTTAGTTATTAAAATCATCTCGTTTTCTCTTGAACCAGCAGCACAAGAAAAGCTAAAACATGCAATGTCTTTAATCAGGAATGAACAAACCTATTTTCGTTTGGATGACTGAATTTAATACAGTAAAAATGGCATTATCAGAAAAAGAAAGAACTCAAACATGCTAACCATTTAAAAAAAATTAAACATTATACATTTTATATATATATTTATATCTCCCCTCCCCCAAAAAACTGCACTTTGACAGGAAAAAGTCCTCCTGAATGCTTAAGTTACTGAAGTTCTCTGCATTTGCCCTTAAGAAAAACTCTAATAGTTGTTATGGCCCAGCACAAAATGGAGGAAAACAAAAACAAAACAAAAAAGAACAACAACCTTCAACCCTCTCCATCCATTTGTAATAGTTAAAGCACTCAACTTTATGTTTCCTCTGTAAAAGAAAAAGAGAAAGAAAGTGTTTTTACTGGGAATGTTCAAACGATAAAAACATAACAGCCAATATTTGTGTGTGTCATATTCATTTTAATGGAATGCACGCTTGCTTTAAAAAAAAAAGAGAAGACCTGACGTACAAGGCGCGGGGGTTTGAAAGGTTTAGCTACTGAAGAATAACTTACAAACAGCACAAATGGATTATTTTTGATTAGTGGACATGTATGTACAGAAATTAAATACAATGCTACAGCACATTAAGAGAATCACAAATGTTCATAAAAGGCAAATATTAACATGTGGCAAGATATAATCATCATCATCGATAATTTCTCCTCTCTCATGGAAGCTTCTTATGTTAGTCTGAATACTGAATCTAATGTTATAATAATCGACACTGAAAGTACCACGGTATTAATATTAAACTGTTTCACAATGCTGGGGGTCAAATAATGAGCAGTTTGCCTTTATAAACAACATATTTAAAGTGATTCGTAAATAACGAAGTAATAGACAAGCAAAAACCTACTGCTAATATTCATTTAGTTCCAAATCAGTATGACTTTTAGCATTAGCAGAACACATCAGGCTATTTTTTAGGAAAAAGATATGGAAAAAGAGCAGCATGAACATTCTGTTAAATATCTCTTTTTGTCTCTTATGGTTTTTAAAAGACACGAGAGTGAGACGATGAGCATAAAACATGTAATTCCTTTTAAAATCCATTCTGAAGAAGAAATTTATTAAAGTTTGAAAAATCTTTCGAGTGGAATTTCACACATCCTACTATAATAAAAATCGCCAGTGTTGAAGCTCTCTACAGCATTTCTCAAAGACCCCAAAACACTTAAAGGCAGCATTACAGTTTCAAACGATCAAACAGGCTTGGCTTTTTCTTACTCAGAAAAAAAGATAAAAAAAAAAAAATAGAGAGAGAAAAAAAAAAAAAAGAAAAAACCTCAACCCCCTTTACGCACCATTCTTCATCAATAACTTTAATTTCAGGAAGGGGAATTTTAACTAGCAAAGGTTTTCCCTGTGTCGTCCTTGCCTCTGTAAGTCCTCTTCCCGTGTGTGAAGGGCAGGTATCTATACTTGATCATGTGCTGTGGAGAGAGGGAAAAATGTCAAACTCTATATTTAGTCAACACGGCTAAGCTAATGAACTAGAAACATCATCTATTGACGAACCTTGATCTGCCGTTTCATGGTGATGCAGAACAGCATGATGAAATACATTACGAGGATGGGCCAAAACACTGGCACGTTAAAGGCGTCGAAGAATGTGCAAATCATAGCGATGACGATGCCTTTCGTCGCTGAATGCCTGTAACATCAAACCAAAACAGGCATAATAATACATTAAATCTATACTTGTATGCAAGAACTGCCACATATTAAAGAAATAGTTCACCCCAAAATGAAGATTCCCTTATTTAATTTACTTGCAAACAATAGTCAGAGTAGTTTCAATTTCCATACTGTAACACAGCCTTTTTTTGCTTCCAAAAGTGTGTAAATCTATTGCCAAACTACCCCATACGCCACCATAATTACATTCGCGTTAACACTGAAGAACGATAACAATCGGTTTAGTTTTAGATTAGGCTTTTCAATTGGCATTACAAACGATTAGGACAACTGGCCAGTGAATCAAGCTCGTGTAATTGCTCTTTCATATCGTTTAAATCACCTATTTTGCTTCCAAAAGCATGTAAACAAGTCGTTAAACTAACCCATATGCTGCCCGTGGGTTAACGCAAGTCTTATGAATCAGATAAATGTGTTTTTGTAACAAAAACAATATTCTTAATAAATTCTAAACTCAAAGCAAATACTTTAGGCGTCTGCGAATGTGCGTTCTCGACAACTTATTGCCTAAGCTTTGACTCAACTGATGACGCATGACTTAAAGGTCCGTTTACACCAAGCAAGACAACTATGAATTTAAATAAAATCATAAATATATTTGCGTCTACACTAAAGAATGATAACGATCCATTTATTTTAATAAAAGACTTTTTATTTGGCATTCCAACCGATTAGCACGTCTGACCAGTGAATCCAGCTTGTGTAATCAATATAATGGTTCTTCCATATTGTATAAAGGACCTTTTTTAGCTTCCAAAAGCATGTAAATCCATCATCAAACTAACTCATACGCTGCCCGTGGTTTATGAAGTGGAATAATGTGTTTTTTTTTAACAGAAATATTTCTTATTATTAATTTCTTTTTTTCCTTCATTTTTCCCCCCAAGCATTTCACTGTAGTATCTGGCAACACACAGCGACATAACTGTGGAAGAGTACCTTGTGTGTATATTTAGCCCTAATAGTTCATGTAAAGAAGTAATAAGCTTTGCTGGTATAAATGGTAATCGTAGCCTGCTTGGTTAAATTTACATTAAAGCATTATAATCATATGATGAATATACAAACCGCTTTTTGGTTTGTATTTTTTAGCTTCCAAAAGCATGTAAATCTATCGTCAAACTAACTCATACGCTGCCCGTGGTTTATGAAGTGGATTAATGTGTTTTTGTAAAAGAAATATTTCTTATTATTAATTTCTAAACTAAAAGTAAATACTTTAGGTGGCTGCCGAATGTGCGCTCGACAACTTGTTCGAGTTTGACTTGACTGATGAAACATGACAAAGACCCATTCACACAAAGCTTGATAACTATAAATTTAACTAAAATCATAACTATATTTGTCTTCACACTGAAAAACGATAAATGATCTGTTTATTTTTAGATCACACTTTTCATATGTCATTACTAGCGATTAGCGTGTCTGACCAGTGAATCCACCTTTTGTAATCAATCTAATCAAAGAACGAATCTTACGATCGCTAACAAAAACACAATTTTTCCCCCCTGTAGCAACAGAACTGAAACTAGCACAGGTCACCTGAGGTACTTTTATTTTTATACATCAATTTGCCAGCCTTCTTGCACAACTTTCATGTATTTTTATCATTTTACCAATAGTATAAATAAAGGTTTCAGAAATAGTCATTATTATTAAAACAAACTTTGAAAAGAGAACTTAAGATCAAGCACAGCTTCTCCACAATGTTGTTTCTAGCTTCTTTCACGAGCCTTTCTATTACCGGTGTATTTAAACTGATTCTGACCGTCAGCGTTTTGTTGTTAAAAACAATAGTACTGAAGTGATCAAAACAGTATCATGTTTCTACATCTTTATCGTCATATTTGTGATTTAAAACGATGTCTTCTTTATTGTTATCGTACTTCTTGTGAACAGGCCTTGAGACACATTTATATTCGAAGAGTAATGACGCGGAAGAAGTGGTAACCGCAAGTGATTAAAATGTTCTATCAATATAAAGAGATGATGAACATCCTGCAGAGTGAATCACGCGGTTTGAGCAAATGATGGGTGTTTGATTTGCGTGAATTGCTTGCGTTAAAAAAAATCGTAACTTTCGCAAAAACTTGCGACAGGGTAATCAATCAGGAGCTTGTTCCGAACAGGTCCACGTCATTTTTCCAGCCTTTCTATAAATCCCATAAATCACAGCAACCCTTTTAACAAAATCCAGCGTCTGTTGTGAACTGAATTTCACACGTGAATGAAGAGACTCAAAATATTCTAACTACACACGAATAGCATGACTTACAGTGTGAACACCCCATAAGAGTAATGTAATGTTGCGCAGTAATGTTAAGTCAATGAGTTCTTGTTTGGCGTCGTTTTATTGTGGTGAAAAAAACTGTGTGGCAAAACTGAAGGCGTCTTGTGTGTCATTTATTACAAAACATTTAGAGGTCAGTTGTTGATAAAACGCATTCTGCACCGCTGTTAGTCAGTGATTTGAGTTTATAATTAAAAGCTGTACAAATATTTGTGTTACAAAAACACATTGATCTGCTGGATAAGACATGTGTTAACCCCCTGTCGGAGTATGGGTTAGTTTTACAATTGATTTAGGTTCTTTTTGGAAGCAAAAATAAATACATTAAAATAAAAGAAGATCGCCACTTCCTAACACCATTAAACAGGAAAGGGAAAAGCCAGGACAAAACAGACCTGTGTTTGTCTGAAAGAAGAAAGTCATATACACTGAGGATGGCTTAAATTATGAGCTAGTTTTAATGCTAATGTCTGAACAGCGTGCAATAAAAACTTCTTATCAAGGAATGTGAACGAAAATTAATTTAGCTCGAGTATATTGAGCCACTGAATCGTTATTATTTGAAGATTTGCTCTGAAATTTGTTCTGCTTAGCTCTGATTGGTGGTCAGATAGCCCTGTCCATTGTGATTGGTCGACCACTTTTTTTGAAAACTAAACATGATATTGAAGTATTCCTTCTCTTATTGTTTATAAACGCTAGGGCTGTGCAATTAATCAAAAATCCGATTTCGGCTTCTAACGATTATGAAAAACCATTAATCGAGATAAACGATTATTCCATTATTTACCACCCCTTTCCAGTTGTAAACATTTGTTGCTCTTAAAAGCGCGAACTAAACCGCATGCTCCTGTGTTTGTGTTTGTGTGTGTGTGTGTGTGTGGGGCACGCACCCAGTCCAGCTAAAGGCTAACGCTATTAATTTTAGGTCTAACTTACTAGAAAGCCAGGCCTTGTGTTGCTAAAGATTGCAAAGCATCTCAAATGAAAGCAAGATCACCCCCAGTTGAAGTTGTAATAATGGGACAAAGGCCAAAAAGCTCTGGCAAATGCTCCAGTGTGTATTCGTGTTAAAGGTTTCTATTTGCAATGCACTTTTGGAAGCATTAAGCAATGTAGATAGTCACAGAAATAAGTGGTGCTATCTCACACCCGATGACCAATGAGAGGTGTTTGTTTTAGTGAGAATCCACTCAAGAAATTGAATCACTAAAATGCGCAGGCTTTTTTTTTTTTTTGGTCAGTGCAGTTATTCAAAATCCTCTCATGATAATAAACATGTAAGGCCACCATGTATGAGGTGTCGTCACTACTATGGCATACATTTTCTGCCAAAAGTATTGACGACGAATCTAAAAAAAAAAAAAAAGATAAAAACACTTGTAAAACTGTAAAAAATAAACAACTATTAAGAATTAAAAGTAAAAAAAACAACACAGTCACTAACTGAACAAATAATATGCATTAATTGTAAATGTTTTAGAAATTATTTATATATATTATTATAAAAAAAATACTTATTATACATTTATATTGCACAAAACTAAAAGTTTTCCAAATTGCTTATTTTCCTTTTCCTTCAGAATTTGTTGCCAAATTCTGCTTTCCACATTGCAAAAAGCTCCACTTATTTCTTTGCACTCATAAAATATTTAATTCATTCATTTTCTTGTTGGCTTAGTCCCTTTAATAATCCGGGGTCGCCACAGCAGAATGAACCGCCAACGTATCCAGCAAGTTTTTACGCAGCGGATGCCCTTCCAGCCGCAACCCATCTCTGGGACACACACACACACACACACACACACACACACACACACACACACACACACACACACACACACACACACACACACACACACACACACACACACACACACACACACACACACACACACACACACACACACACACACACACACACACAAGCACCAAGGCAAGCACACACACAGGCAAAGCTCTCTCTCTCTCTCTCATTCGCGTGCGCGCACTAAAACACACACACACACACACACACACACACACACACACACACACACTAAGCACGCACGCACACACCAAGCACACACGCACGCATGCACGCACGCACGCACACACACAACGGACAATTTAGCCTACCCAATTCACCTGTACCGCATGTCTGTGGACTGTGGGGGAAAACGGAGCAACCTTGAGGAAACCCACGCGAAGGCAGGGAGAACATGCAAACTCCACACAGAAACGCCAACTGAGCTGAGGTTCAAACCAGCGACCTTCTTGCTGTGGGGCGACAGCACTACCTACTGCGCCACTGCCTCGCCCTAAAACTATTTCAATATTTCAAAACTCACCAGAACTTGAACTCTGGCAACCTCCTGATGAACGGCCGGAACTCTTCGTTCTGTTTTGTGGGTAGTGCCGGACCCTCATCTGACCAAGAGAAACACTGATTAAGAATAAATCCCCTCAACGATGCAGATCGGTTTTGATCTCAGCCCTACCTGGATCATCGAGCAATGAGGGATCCACTTTTGGTGAGAGGAAAGCAATGAAGAGGTTAAGGTGGTAGATCCCAAGAGCATATGTGACTATGTACCACCCCTAAAACAAACAAACAAACAACCAAACATGTAATTACGTTTGAGTAATGCTTTGTGATTATAACTGTATCAGTTACTCTAATAGGATATGCTAAATCTGCACAAACAAATCCAAAACAGATGCTAAAATGCTGTGCTTAAAGCATAACAATACATTTGTATCATTTACACTCTCCGGCCACTTTATTAGGTACACCTGTTCAACTGCTCGTTAATTTTAAATTTCTAATCAGCCAATCTCATGGCAGCAAAAAACAATGTAAGAATTGTTTCGTTTCTCCTCATTTTAAATAAGTAGTTTAAACAAGCAGGGTGAGTGTAGTTTTACACGTTTTTGCTTTGTTTTACCTGTAGTATATATACTCTGATCATATATATGGCCGTTAGAATAAGCGTGGATGCCCATCGGACTGCTGAGAACGGCGTTGACTTATCCAACCATGACTGATAAATCTGCAATATAAAAACAAGAATGTAATTAGTGAATCTGATTATTCAGCAACATTCAACTAAAAGCTTACACACACACACACCACGATTATCGCTGATGTTTAATGCCTTGTGACAAAACAAAGGGTGCTAATGCGAATATGCAACACACCAAACATCATTTAAATAAATAAATAAACACCTCTGGCTCTTTTTTTGCAATCGGGTGAAATCCCATTATTTTTCTCTGACTAATGAGATTGGTACTTTTGCTCACATGCCTTGAGCTGCTGACAACTTCAGTGCAACAAAGTCATGTACAATTTCAATTTACAATATTCTTCCAATAAAGAAACACTGCATTTTGCACTTTTTGGGACTCAAATTAGTACGGCCGGTGTTTCTAAAGCTAATAAATTGTGCGGAATTCAACTTTTGCTTTCTTAAGCTTGTATGCGTTTATGCATTACCTTTTTACTTAAAGGTGCAGTAGGTGATTGTCTTCAGAAACATGTTTTGTTGTGCTGGTTGAAAGTCTCTTCACATTCCAATAGTACTGATTAAAGTAAATGATCTAAATGTGTTTATATTTATTTTTATATTCTGGAAAAGGCATAAAATGTTCATCCAATTAATTATTGTCGGGCCGACATCTCCCATAATTCCGATAAGTAGCTCATACTGTCTGTCACCAAATGTAGATTCGGACTTCTGCGCATCTGCATACGAGACAATCAGACACGGTGAAATCAAATGCTGAATTGAAACTTTGGAAACTCCTGAATCAATATTGGAATTAGTTTAGCACGCTGGAGGAAGGACGACACCATGGCTGAAGTATTACTGTTAGACAGGTAATGTTCTGTTTTAAAACTGTTTTAGTCAGGCTAAGCTTATGTTAGATTGTTGAGTTATGAATGGGTTATATGCACAGACGTGTTGTTCAGCTCCCGGCGAAAGATTGATGCGAGTATTTTCAGTTTTTTTACATCATCGATAATGTAGATTTTTATTTAGTTTAACAACAAAACATCAGTAAATAGCGCTATTCCGCCTAGCATGCTTTTTTGAGCTGAAGTTGCTTTAATATTCACATTGGGTCATTTTTGAACAATGACAGCCTCCCTATACTGTTTACCATGCTACTCTGAATATTCGCTCTGAAATAGCATGCAAGTATGGCTTAGTAATACATGTAATTTCTGCACGCCACCGGCCAAACACTAACTAACTGTTACCTTTCTAACTGGCGAATGACATGAACTAGTGGGTTGTCTGCTGTCGTGTTGCGGTGCGCGCGTTCGCGATTTCAGGAGGCGTGGCTTTGAATCACAGTCCCTCCCCGCTGTTCAAAGATAACATGCTAAGCGGTTAGCATTTAGGCAGATCACCTACTGCACCTTTAAGCCTACTTTCGCTTGGCTTCGCAAACTGAGCATGCACGAAAGCGAGAGAAACATTAAATAACAAATTGTTAAAATCTAAACGACTCAGAAACACTTTAATACAGTGGTTCTTAAACTTTTTTCATCAAGTACCACCTCAGAAAAAAATTGTCTCTCCAAGTACCACCAAAATGAGCAGTATTGAAATACAGTAGCGTAGTAGGCCCAGTAAAGCAGCTACAAATCTGCACAGTTAAAAAAACGTGGCAGATTACCTCAGAAATATAGGCTTTATGTCAAATATGGCTTATTATTTACATCATTTTTGATACATTTTTAAATGTGTGTAGCATGTACATGACATACATCATTCCTTCGCCTACCACTAGAAGGAAGCCTGCGTACCACTAGTGGTAAACGTACCACAGTTTGAGAACCACTGTTTTAATATATACTCGGAGAGGACGAAATGACTCGTCAAAAATGGCTGCAAAATATATGTACGCCATTAGTAATAGTTAATTAACGCATTTGCCTTATTTAAATAATCTAGTTTTAATCTGTTAATTATGATAATTTTTAAAGATTTTTAATCCTTTTTCTGTCATTTGTTTCTCATTTGCTACATATTTTCCTAATTTGATGATGTTAATTTATTACATAGGCTATTTCATATAAAGTTTAAGTCATAATTATTAGCCCACCTTTGAATTTCTTTTTTAAATATTTCCCAAATTATGTTTAACAAAGCAAGGAAATTTTCACAGTATGTCTGATAATATTTATTCTTCTAGGGAAAGTCTTATTTGTTTTATTTCGGCTAGAATAAAAGCAGCTTTTAATTTTTTAAACACCATTTTAAGGTCAATATTATTAGCCCATTTAAGATATTTTTTTTCTACAGCCTACAGAACAAACCATTGTAATACAATAACTTGCCTAATTACCCTAACCTGCCTAGTTAACCTAAGTAACCTAGTTAAGCCTTTAAATGTCACCTTAAGCTGTATAGAAGTGTCTTGAAAAATATCTAGTCAAATATTATTTACTGTCATCATGGCAAAGATAAAATAAATCAGTTATAAGAGATGAGTTATTAAAACTATTATGATTAGAAATGTGTTGAAAAAAATCTGCTCTCCGTTAAACAGAAATTGGGGGAAAAATTAACAGGGGGGCTAATAATTCAGGGGTCTAATAATTCTGACTTCAACTGTACATATCTAAAATGCTTTGGCATTTAAGTTTGCTTTGAACTTGAAAGAGAGCGAGAAGCAGATTTGATCTGTTACTGTGTGCACATGGCACCTGAATAGCAAAAAAAAACTAAAAACTTTTCAAAATAAAGTGTATAACAGTGTCATAATAAATTAAATTATTGTTAAATGTTAAATTATGTTTTGTTTGTCGCATATATTTAACTATTTATTTGATGTGGGTAAATAGTGAGTTTCAATCCGTCTACCACAACAAGTATTTCAAACCTGAAGCACGTGGTAAAATCATCATTTCAGTTTCTTTCTTTCTTTCTTTCTTTACCCCACCCCATGTCTGGTGCCACAAAGTTGTACAGCTGGAGCCCTGTCATGTGACTAGTCCAAGCCTCACCTGTCCGAGCCGCTTAAAGAAGTTCCCGATCGCTGATGGTTTCCCATGGATGGATTCACCGGCACTGTCTCCTTCTGGCATTCTGTCTGTGAATTCAGGGAGGACACCATATATGAAAAATTCACATTTGTACTTCTTTTATATTTACACTTCAATCCAATCTGTTCATTGCACTCAATGTCCACTCAGGTTTCTATTCAAACCTCATGCAAATCATTCTACTACTCAGTACTAGTGTAGTTATACATTATAAACCACACAATCTTCTAAATAGAGCAAACTTTTGTGTACTTCTGTGTACTGTTAAACCATCCATTTATCCTCCCATCACAGAAAACTACAACCTCATGTATATATTTCAATTGTACCATAGGGTTGTCACGATACCATTAATTCATGTTACGATACTACACCAGCTGAAGTATCATGATAGCGAGTAATATTGCAATACTGGGATTCATATCTCAAATCTATGAAATAAAGAAACTTGTCAGAAACTTTTATTTCATAGGTTAAAATTGGCTTCCTTGAATTAAATTAATAATTCCCTTATTATTAAAAAAAGTATTTGCACATCAAATCACCTAAAGTATTTTGTAGCTAACTGACCAACTACGAATACATTAAAATAAAGATATAGAATAGGTCGAAAAAAATTCTCTACCAAAAAAAATAAATAAAAATAAAATAAAAAAAATATTTTTCCCCAAAAATTTGGCTATTTAAAGTATTCAAAAATAGTTTCAATGTTTCCTGTTGCTCTTTTGGGTTTTTTTTCTATTGTTTTTTTTGTTTGTTTTGTTATATCATATATCATTTAAATTTTCACTTTGTGAGTCGTTCTTTTTAAAGGGTCACGAAACACCAAGATACAATTGAGCTGTTGACAGTCATATGTGTCCCACGCTCCTAAAAACACGATTAGGACTGATATATTTCACAAAAAAAGTGAAAATTGGTTGTTTTTGCGTTATTTCGAGCAAATTCGTACTTCCGGTTAGAAACAAATTTTTTAAGCTGCGTCACGACTATAAGATCCTAGCGTGTATTCCAGCATGGAGACTGGATGTCCGTACCTGGGAGTACTTTGTGACGTCTCTGAGTGTGCAGCATTAATTCATGAGGACGGCGTGGTTCTAACCAATCAGCACACTATTGTGAATGAGGTGCAACTTCATTAATATGCATGATAGCTTCCAACTGTTTGTACCTGTACAGTGTTCAGACGGCAGAGAGACGCCACGTTGTGTTGCCAAAACAAGGGGGAAAAGAAGAATTGTTTGAAGATACGGTTTGTCAGTGTTTTTTTTTTATAATTTACTGCAAGGAAGGTTTTGTTTTCATTTTCCCGCTATGAGAGCGCAGCTGGACTCACGTGTGGATTAAAGTGCATGCGACGCTCGACAAAAATACGTGTCTAAGGAAAACTTTTAACCCGAGAGCTTTTCTCATCTGGAAATGGTGAAATCCCGATTTGCCGCTCGTCTCCTTTTAAAAAAAACAGTTGGTGTTAATTGTCCTGTCTCTACAGATTTGGTAAGTGTGTGATCGGTGGTCTTTGTTTATTCAGATGGCTCACGAAAGTTAGTTTGTATCGTCAGCAGTACTCTTTCAGTGTTTAAAGACGGACCTTAGTCAAATAATTTCTAAGTTACTAAAGTTTACCGTACGTTAATATCACTATAATATTATGGACTGAACGATCTGCTGTAAATGCTGCTCTCCGAGTGTAAACATGTAAACATCGCAATCAAACTATCACCGTCGTGTAGGATTTTCGCTGCATTTTGCGACAGAAATAACACACAAAGCTTTCTTGTGCTACCTGCAGAGTGTATCCAAGTTACCGAGAAATGCTGAGGGTTTTTGTCTGTCATTCGCCTTGCGGGATCAAACATTGCATAAAAAATACATGCTTACAGCAATTCCTCGAATCAAATATCTCGTTTATCACGTGGGGCATGAATGAAATTCCTGAATGAAAGTGCCAAACTGCAGTTAAAGTCCACCATTTAATAATGTGTCAAATAATTCGATTACGGATGTCCATGTAAACGCCGTCACTGTCTTTCTGCCCTGCGTTGTGTTTGTTTCTGCTATGTGATTGACTCTTAGATCAATAGAGTAAAAAAGTCCAGTGCTTATCATTGTTATTATCATAAATTAGATAACATAAATGATATCGCGATACATCATAATATCGCTTATCGGCCCAGCCCTACGTTAAAGCCATTTTACAATGACTTTTACATTCTACCTCACCCGTGTTAGTTTATAACTGAACATTTACCTGATAGAACATTTAATAGTGTATATATAGGACATTTATCGTTTTAACAACAAATTATAGACTCTAAATAACCTTAACAATAGGTATTTTAAAGTGTTTATGTCTATTTATTTGCTATATGATTGTGCTGTTTTTTTACAAAATATATCTGAAATTTAAACATTAATATAGGCCCGATACTTTCATTTCACAAGCTTTCTATCTCAAATATAAAACAACACCAAAATGAGATGTTTCATGTCTCAGTGAGATGTCTCTCTCTTTATAAACAAAAAATAAATAAAATAAAAATGGAGAGCTATACGAAAATAAAATATTCTTCAAACGATATAAACATGCATTTACCTCATAACTTGCCTTGCTTTTCTAAATTAAAAGAAAAAAAGTTTAGTTTTTAACTGTAAAAAGAATACAAAAACTGAGAAAAGCTTCAGAAATTCTAATGTAAAACATTCCTGACGATTTTATTCTCCCTTTCGATCACCTGATTTACTCTGTAACTTACTATCAAAGTACAACATTGTTCACAGTAAATTAGATAGTGTTACTGTTGTTTACAAGTCGTACTTGCATGTTAATTCCGATCGAATATTAAAAGTACCATGGTAAACAATATAGAAACTGCTAAATGAACAAATGTGCGAATATAAAACCAACTTCGTCTCAATAAAAAGACGAAGCTCATTTTGCTCAGTTTGCTCATTTATTCCTTTTATATTTGAATAAGTACAGGCTTGAATAATTATGTGGCTTTTTTTTCACTGAATGACACCGGTAATTTGATTTACCCACATTTCAATTTATTCTTTACTTAAACATATTTAAAATTGAGACATCACTGTGAGCCCGATACTTTCAATAAACAAGCTTGTCTCGGTGAGATGTTTCTCTTTATAAACAAACAAAATGGAGACCTATATGAAACAAAACTATTCTTTAAACGACATAAATTTGCATTTACCTGAATAATAATTGCCTTGCTTTTTCATATTAAAAGAAAACGTTTAGTTTTTAATCGTAGGAGATTACAACCATTAAAAAAGGCTTCAGAAAATCTCATGTAAAACACATTCCTGAGGATTTTTTCCTCCTTTCAGATCACCTGATTTACTCTGTAACTTACCGATAGGAAATGACACTTCACAGGCGGGTTATGGGTGGAGCTGGAATTACGTTTTGGTACCAAGGTTAAAAATTAGTCTATACATTTGTTGCCAAAATATCAGGTAATTAACCTATCTGTGACGTTTTCTCTCTTTAAGTTAATAATATAATACGGTTTAGTTATAAGAAAGTCGTCTTGATTTACTGGTTGCAATTGTGGAATCCTCTATGTTAATCTAAAGGTATAATCTGAGGCAAAGTCCATAAAACTGATCACGAAACGAAACAGTGGGTGTCGAAAAAACAGTGTCAACGAAAAAGTGGGTAACCGAGTAAAACAACAAGCCTAAATAAATCAAGACGCTGCATGTACAATAGGACATTTACTGTTTTAACATCAAATTATAGAATCAAAATAAATGATAAGTATTTTAAAGTGTTTATGTCTATTTATTTGCCTTATTATGCCATAATATAATCATAATCAGTGCCACAAAATGACAATATCGCAACAATTTCTGTGACAATATATCGCCAAACTAAAATTCCTTATCATGACAGGCCTATATATGTGTTAAAATATGTGTAGTAAAGGTATAATACAGCTTTAAATTATTCTATAATATAATTCAGAATATGAATTGGTTCTCCAAAAGATGCAAGATGTTTTTTATTAAATTCAGAAAATAATATTTACTAATTTTATATGTTAATAAGAACAGGCTTGGATATGCAGCTTTATTTTTCACCGAATGACACTATTCATTTAACTTACCCACAATTCATTTTTAATTTTTACTAAACATATTTGAAATTAGAGCATTGATGTAGGTCCGATACTTTGATTTAATATGCTTTCGATGTAGAATTTAAGGCAACAACAAAGTAAGACGTTTCACTTCTCAGTGAGATGTCTCTCTCTTTATAAACAATCAAAATGGAGACCTATATGAAAAAAACTATTCTTTAAACAATATAAATATGCATTTACCTCATTAATAGTTCATAATATCCTTTCTTTTCTAAATAAAAATAAAAAAAAGTTTAGTTTTTAACTGTAGAAGAATGAAAACATTAAGAAAAGACTTCAGAAAATCTCATGCAAGTTAAAACACATTCCTGAGGATTTTTTCCTCTCTTCGGATCACCTGATTCACTCTGTAACTTACCGATAGGAAATGACACTTCACAGGCGGGGTAATGGGTGGAACTGGAATTACGTTTTGGTACCAAGGTTAAAAATTAGTCTATACATTTGTTGCCAAAAACATCAGGTAATTAACCGATCGGTGACGTTTTCACTCTTTAGGTTAATAATAATATACGGTTTAGTTATAAGAGCGTCGTCTTGATTTCCTGGTTGTAAACATGGAATCCTCTGTGTGTTAATCTAAAGGTATAATCTGAGGCAAAGTCCAAAAAAACTGATCACGTCAACAAACAAGAGGCCGATAGAGTAAAAGAGCAAGCCTAAATAACGTTAAATCAAGACGACGTCAAAAAACGGCGTATCAAATGAATGAAGGGCCGGTTTGATGATTTTGCATCAAAACATAACCCTTAAAATACCATATTTTAGTCATTGGTGAAGACGACAGCATAAACTAATGCTTCACTGAGGTGGATGCCAAATAATTTATTTAAATACCAAAATAATTTCAGTGATCCCAGTGCAGAACCTTGATCCATTTCCTGACGTCTACACCAAACAGGTCAGTGCATGCAAATGAACAGTGGCTTTAGTTCCGGTGGGTATCTATTCTCAGTCAGTCTTTATACTTACCTCTGCGTTTACTTCATGAACTCACTGATATTTTAACTAGAAGCCTAATGGGCAGAGCTTGTAAGCTAATTTGCTATTTAGCATCAGGCTTTTAGCCGTAGCTAAGTGATTCCTTTAAGGCGTAGAGCATCCTGGTTGCTGTAGTTCCTAGAAAATCATTTCTACATTGACACACGCAATACGGAAGATGCTAATAAACTACACTTCCCGGTCTCCTACGCAACGTGATTTGCCTGGGGCGGAAACATACGGGTTGTAGTTTTAAGTAGCAAATGTGCTATTTGTTGGATATGAAGAAGAAACTACAAAGACCAAAAGACACACATAAAAAGTGGACAACTCACTTCCGGGGAAATCCGAACGGGTAAACTTTGCTAGCACCATCTAATATCGCATCTTACAGAACATATACGTTAGCAGTCGTCCTGCCACCGGGCGAGGGGATTAAAATGAGGCGGACAGCTAACATACCAGAGAGACAGGAGAGCCTGCGAAAGGTTCAAAATAGGAATGAGGAGAGAGTAAATATATTTGTCTTACCCGGTTGTGCCGCTGTGTCACTTTCGGCTACCGATCCGCGCGTCGCGCTGCTGCTCTGTGAACACGTCAGTGCTTCTGTAACCGCGAGCGCGCCAGCCCAAACCAGCCGATAACAGAACACATCGCTCCAGCACTCAAACCATATGCAGGCCTTCATAGTAGCGCAGGGGTCACCACACTGTTTCGTATAAAGGGTCAAAAAAACAAATATCATCGAGAGCCGTGGGCCGAGGGTAAATATACCAAACTATTTTACATTCTGTCATGGGTAAAATCCATTTTTTTCTTAATATTACGAAATAAACAGAAAACATTAACTAAAGTCGTATCAATTAATGCTTAATTAATGCTTTAATGCACACTTATTGGAATACAAACATAAACAATCACATTTATAACAGTGCAGTTCAATGCTGAATACACGAGTCAAGCACAATCTGCCTTTCACTTGATTTGCCCACCAAAGCCTCTGCATTGTCGTGAGACAGTATGTACATTAAAATAAAATCTGATTCATTTACACCATTTAATTTCAGTGAGCCTTTATATATATATATATATATATATATATATATATATATATATATATATATATATAAATAAATAAATATGTGTATACACACACACACACACACACACACATATATATATATATATATATATATATATATATATATATATATATGTATATATATATATATATATATATATATATATGTGTGTGTGTGTGTCTATATGTAAATATGTGTATGTATCTCCAACAATTAGCTTGTGTTGCACTTACAATTTGACATCCTTTGCCAGATTTTGATTACGTCCGTGTAACCTCTGATTGGATCGGCCATCTTGAAACCTGCCAGCTAATGATAATAATATTATTATTACTACTATTATCATCATCATCAGATATAAATGCTGCCTGCATGTAAAACCACAATACATATTTAAAAAAAATAAAATAAAAAAATGATCGGCCCACATTTAAAAAGCCCTTCTAGTATTTGCCAGTGTTGCCAGATGGCCAATCCACCCCTGTTACCATGGGCCAACTTTGGCCCACAGGCCCTAGTTTGGGCATCTTGGAAGCAGTGAATTAAAGTAGATAGTTAACCCTTGTGTACTGTTCAAATGGACTACCCTTTCGTTATTTTCGTGGCTGTTTTTGCCACATATAACCACATATATGTTAATTAATAAAAAATATTCATTCATTTCTATTCGGCTTAGTCCCTTTATTAATCAGGGGTTGCCAAGGCGTAATAAACCGCCACCGTAAGTTTTACACAGCAGATGCCCTTCCAAAACGGGGAAACACCCACACCCTCTTCCATTCACATACATACACTACAGACAATTTTGTTAATTCAATTCACCTATAGCGCATGTGTTTGCACTGTGAGGGAAACCGGAGCACCCAGAGGAAACCCACGACAACACAGGGAGAACATGCAAACTCCACACAGAAATGCTAACTGACCCAGCCGGGGCTCAAACCAGCGACCTTCTCACTATGAGGCGATCGTGCTACCCACTGTGCCACCATGACGCAGTGGCGCAGTAGGTAGTGCTGTCGCCTCACAGTAAGAAGAACGCTGGTTTGAACCTCGGCTCAGTTGGCGTTTCTGTGTGGAGTTTGCATGTTCTCCCTGCGTTCGTGTGGGTTTCCTCCGGGTGTCCTCCCACAGTCCAAAGATATGCGGTATATGCGTCAGTGTGTGGATGTCAAATAGACGTCAAGGTTTTGAGATTAACTCGATTAGCATTTCTGACATTAAGGTATTCTTGAGGGCACTCTTCAATCTTTATTATCGGCAGAAGTCAAAATAAAGGCGTTGTTTACAGCTCTTTCTGACACTGCTAAAACCTGTTTAATCTTTCACCGACATTTGAAATTTGACACTGAAATCATTCGATTATCTGACCTTGCATTAAAACACCCGCACTTTTTGCACACTTTCGTATTTATTTGAAAAAGAAATCACTTTACATAATTCAAACTTCGCAATATAAAAACAGAAACAGCGTTACAGCTCTGGAATAAAGAAAACACAACATATTAACTCTTAAAAACATTTCTAAAATCTGCATAAGTGATGCACAAAAAAGACATGATAATACTGACTTGTTATTAACCGTGAATATTACATTGTTTACAATATCCTAAAGCCGTAAAGTGCTTGGATCTGTATGATGGCGTTTCACCATCACCACCGTTTTAAAATATGTCTTGATTTAATCTTCTGGGATCCAATTTCTGATCTGTTGCTCTTGTTACATGAATAATAATGTTAACACTAATTATATACAAACGCTCTTTTGACTGCATACAGCTCACCAAAGTTCAACACGGCCCTTAGTTCAGTTTTATACGCAGATTTTACAGATAATAAATACATTCCTTATATATCAAATAAGATAGTGTTCCTCATCGTGGCTCTCTCTGAAATACTTTTGTTTTCCCTCGATTGTTTATTATTATAATTGCGCGGTGATGTTTTAGCAATTATTGGCCTTTTTAAGTATTAAAAAAAAGGCGAGGCTTCCAGAATAATGTCTAAGTCACATTTCAACTACACTACCTGACAAATATCTTGTCGTTGTTCTCAGTTTTAAGAGCTACAAATAATAACTTGGCTTCTAGTTGATCTTATAGAAATTTTTTTCAGATGAATCATCTGTTGATCTGCATCCCAATCATCACAAATACTGCAGAAGACCTGTTGGAACCCGCATAGACCCAAGATTCTGACAGAAATTAGTCAACTTTGGTGAAGGAAAAATCATGGTACATTCAGTATGGGGGCGTGCGAGAGATCTGCAGAGTGGATGGCAACATCAACAGCCTGAGGTATCAAGACATTTGTGCTGCCCATTACAAACCACAGGAGTGGGCAGATTCTTCAGCAGGATAGCGCTCCTTCTCATACTTCAGCCTCCACATCAAAGCTCCTGAAAGCAAAGGAGGTCTAGGTGCAGGATTGGCCAGCCCAGTCACCAGAATTAAATATAATTGAGCATGTCTGGGGTAAAATGAAGGAGGAGATATTGAAGATATGCCTTTCTTATAAGGCACTTCTGATACCAAATAATCAACTAGAAGTCAAGTTATTATTTGTTGTTCCTAAAACCTGGATAGGCGACAAGACTTTTGTCAGGTAGTGTATAAAATAAATATATATTTTTTAGTATAATTATGATTTTAGTTTTTACGGTTCAGCAGATTTTTCTCTCTCAAAATGTATTGATATTGTAGTACCCATAATAGCAAAGTCCACTAAAGGAGGTCGAGCCTTCTCATATATGGCTCCGGAACAGCCTTTCTGATAATATACAAAGCTCAACACACTCTCTTAGTTCAAAACTAGATTAAAGACCTTATAAAATGCTCAAAATTGTTTCTAAAAAGTGCAAAAATAATTATGTAAATGATGGTTTCAAAAAAGAAATGTCTCAAATGTCTATAATCAGTTTTAATGTACTATATGTCATTTTTTATTTCATCTTCTGGGATGAAATGTGACCTGGATGTTTGATTTTGCTCAGATTAAGACCTTAATACCTTGACTGAGAGAGAATTTGATTGTTATTATTATTATTTTAAAGTTAACACGATTAAAACACAAAAAAATAACAAGACATCAGTGGTTACTTTTGCGAAAGGTCAAACAGACATTAGAAACAGTACCACATGATAAATAAAACCTCGTCCTGCAAGGCTAATACCACAAAAAAGGTAAATTTAAAGGTATTTACTTATAAACAACACTTATGACCATCCAATGTTAACATATAAACGGATGAATTCATATAATAAAACCCAAAAACGTTCAGCGTACTGCACCGCTTAAAAAACTGTAACAAGTGTGTCTCGTAAAAATAAAAGTAGAGATGTTTTTATTAGCTGTAGATTTGAAGTGTGTATGAAAGTGTGGAAGCTTGCTTTAACCACAGAATAAAAAAAAATCTATTTTTATATATATTTAATTGCAATTGATACTGTAGTTCTCGTGATTCTGTTGTTTATTTAAAGAACTGCCGGGTTGTCTAAAATCATTTTCAGTTACATGCTATATCAAAATAAATACTCACAATTTCAAGACAAAGTCACGAATATGAGAAAAGTCAGAAAACGTAGAAGTGCTAAATATCTTCAACAGTGTTTCTCAACCACATTCATGGAGGACCACCAGCTCTGCACATTTTCTGTGTCTCCTTAACCAAACACACCTGATTCAGATCATCTGCTCATTAGCAGAGACTAAGGCTGCGTCTGAAACCGCATACTTCCATACTATATAGTACGCTAAAATCAGTATGCGAGCAGAGTAGTGTGTCCGAATTAATAGAATTCGAAAAATCAGTATGTGAGAAGTGCCCGGATGACTTACTACTTCCGGCGAGATTCTGGAGTGCACATCCCATGCACACTGCGCTATCCCATAATGCCCCGCGAGAGAATTCATGAATGGAAGTGAAGCGACGCAACTGACGCAGGTAGGTCATGTGAAAATGGCGGATGTAGTCTGTATATACTGTATAGAACGTACTTTTCTAAAGGCTGAGTAGTATGTTTAAGTTTAAATGCAGTACCTACTTAGTAGTAGGTGGTTTCAGAAGCAGCTTGAGACCCTGTGTACACTAAACGTACTCACACTATATACACTTGACTTGAACCAGGCCAAAGCACGCTTGTCCCAGCTACCTCGACGGCCCGCACTCACATTACATTCGGGCCTGGGCACACAAAAGTCATCGATGATGTGCTGTTCATTAAGTGATTTCGCTCATCGCAGTGGAGATTTCTTTAGTTTTATCGTTTTGGTTGTTTGATATACGGTGACACGCAGTCAAATATTTCGCCGAACAGATCCGGCACTTTAGACGTCCATAAACAATCATAAAGTCCTCGTGCTGGAGGAATTAGGAGGTTTGCTGAAGGTGCAGCTGTCGTGCAGTGAGGGTTTGCGTCTTTAATAACCTACAACAGTTTGCGTTCATTAAACAGTAAGAATGATTAATTAATCGATATGAAACAGTCCCGTAAAAGTCACGTCTCGTCTTCAGTTTTGGGCTCTGGCTTGCTTTGCACTCACACTATAAGCATACCGCGCCAAAGCCCAAGTGAACCGTGCCTGAGCCCGATTCAGAACACTCACACTTCTCAAATGATCCAGAAAACGGGCCTGGGCACGGTTCGGATAGCATAGTGTGAGTTTGCCCTAAAACATTTTAATAATTTTTAGAATGAAAACGATCCTCGTCCACACTGGCATTTCACCCAGAGTTTCTGAACAACTCTCCGTCTACACAACACTGCTGAAAACGCAAATCACGCGACCACACACACTCTGATATGCGCTGCAGCATATACGCAGGTCTGAGCTCCAGGCAGTCAGTGGGTGCTTTGAGCACAACTACCCAGGTGAGAGCAGCACACGTCGGACAGCTCATCAAGGATCTACCGCTGGATCTCATCTCACTATAGTTGATAAACGTGATATTTAATTCATCTTGTCTCTATCCAAGGACACATTAGATATTGTGTAAACTTATTGTACATTACTTTTATAATGGCCATTATTATTTATTAAATTTGATGTTCAGCAAAAGAGATGGTAATATTTATTATAATATCCTCCATCCACATTGGCATGGAGCGGCAGTGTTTTTAAAAGAAAACGGCCTCTTCAGCATTTCCGAAATGCTCCGTTTTTGGGGCTTCGAAAACTCTGGGGTAGAATTGACGGAAGGTGTAACCTTAGCAAAAGTTATGCGTTTTAAACTAAAACATATTAGTGTAAATGGGGTCTGAAAGACCTGTAATAGGTGTGACAAAAGAGACATCCAAAGCATGCAGTGTCGGTTTTCCTTCAGGAACGTGGTTGAGAAACACTGTCCTAAAATAGCCCTTAAAACAAAATTGCAAGAAATAAAATTAAATTCTAAAAAAAGCTCAAAATTGTGAAATACACTGTGAAAATAGTCATAATCGCAAAAAATAAAGGTCGAATTGTAAGAAGCAAACCCAAAACTGCGAAATAAACTCCCAATTCAAAGAAATAAATTCGAAATTCTAAACAAAAAGTCAGAGTTGTGAAACGAAAACTCAAAATTGCAAGGAAGCCTGTAAATGTAATTATATAATGAGAATTATAATTGAAAGAAATAACGTGAAATCTCAAAACTGTGACTATTTATTTATTTTAAAAGTACAGTGGTCCCTCGCTATAACGCGGTTTACCTTTCGAGGCCTCACAGTTTAAAATTTTTTGGCCGGCATTTTGACATGCTTTTTTCACAGCACATTGTGTTCTGCGTCATAAGTAGGGTATTGTGTTCTGCGTCCTGATTGGCTGTAGACCAATATCAGTCAATCTCCTCCGTGCCGTGTCTTCTGTACAGTACAGAATGCGTTTAGCTTGCCAGATTCACAGATTCGTGAATTAAAGTGCTGGACTGTGTTTGCAACAAACTCCATAATATTGACGAACGTTCTGCACCCACAAAGGCACCTGCGTTAGCCCCCAATAGGCAAAGAAAGATGCTAACCATCGCACAAAATGTTGGACTTCTATACATGCTAAAGGAAAGGTTGAAGTTACGCGAATGTAGGGCACCATTACGGAATAAATCAATCTTCGGTTTGTTACATTCGGTTTTACAGCCTTAAAACATGTAATAAGTGAAACAATAAAGTAGACTACTTTACGGATTTTGCCTATTGCGAGTTATTTTAAGAACGTAACTCTCATGATTTATGAGGGACCACTGTATATTATTTAAATTAAATAAATCGTTTTATTTTTTTAAACAATTAACAGAATTGTGAGAAATCTGTCTGTTCCACATGTTATATTGCAAGATAAACATTCAGCCAATTTTTAAAATCTAAAATTTGAATTTAAATTAAAAGTTTGATTTATTTTTTTATCCTGTGGTCGAGTCCCACTTCCGAATGTCTCTTTTCATTGTAAAACTCCTGAATGATGAATCACGTATATAAATTATGACATATTGTAACGAGAGAATAATTCAACTACACAATGCCTTTTGATCAAGTCACACACATATGGCTTCGATAAACTCGTGCTTATCAAGATCTGCAAATATACAGCATGATTCATAAGTCAAAGCATTTACTTAATCCACAACTTCACACTTGTTTCGAACATACATGCGTCAATATCATACACAATTGCACAAATATTATTTACACCAAGCCAAATAATAAATAAGGCAATATTCTGAAATGTCACACGGCTTCTACCCATTCAAAAATCTACATACCACCAATATTGTTGTTTTTAATCAGTGACTTTAAATTGACTGTTTTGTTGTTGTTAGTGATTGTAATATTAGCGTAAGGCCACGAATGACAATCAAATAAAATGTTTTGTCTGGAACTAAAAAGTACAGAAGTGCTACTATATTGAAAATATAAACCGTCTGCTGCAGTTTCAATGACCCAATACATACAATATAGAAATGCGTGTGGAAAAAAAGCCGGCTCTTCTCAGTGAACGTCGCCTTCGGCAAACTCCTCTTTAATGGAGTGTTTGTGTAACCTGCAGTCGGGCATGTCAAAGCCGAAGTCGGGCCATTCCTCGGGTCCGTTGGCCGGTCCGCGATTGGGGATGGTGATGGTATGGCGGACTCTGAAGTGCACGGCCTCCATGACGCGCTGCCGTTGCAGTTCTCCGCTGGGGCCGATGGCCATGGTGGCCATGTTACTGCTGGAGCGGATCAGCTGCTGGCCATAATCATGGCCCTGCTTCATTTCCTGCAGACCCCTCCAGATCGCCAGCCGGAACTGCTCAGGAATCTTCAGGGCCCCAAGGTCCTGTGGGAAAACGAGATTTGCCATAGTTCCTTCATGCTTACCGTAGACCTACGGTGATGTTTGTAGCCTAAGTTCTGTATTAATTATGAAACATTGCTTCTTACCTAAAAAGTTATAAATAGTCTAGCTCTTGTTTATAGAACCATACATGAGAATGCTCGACCTCCTTTAGTGGACTTCACTATTCTTAGTACTTCCAAAAGCCTCGACTTTTGAGATCTTAAAAAGTTGGTTGGATTGTAGTGAGACAGAATGTTGGTTAGATAAGCAGAACCAACCTTCAACTCTTTAAGATCACAAAACTCAGGGCTTCTGGTAGTAACCAGAAAAGCAAAGTCCACTAAAAGAGGTTGAGTGTTCTCATATATGGCTCCTAAACTCTGGAAAAGCTTTCTTGATAATGTTCGAGGCTCAGACACTCTCAGTTCAAAACTAGATTAAAGACCTATCTTTTTGGGTAATAGGTGATGCACATGAGCCTGCTCCATGAGGATAAGTGGGGTTCATGAACCACCCATAGTACACACTCTTCCTGTCTTAATGAACCAGGCACTTTGTTTGAAATATTTTATAGGTTTGTTTAAATAGCACCTATTATAATATATAGCACTTTTCACATTGTATTGGCCAAAAGTTTATTGTTAATATCGGTATTAATCTGAAGTTTTTGTTTATCACGATATCTGTGAAAAGTTTTTGTAAATTAATTTGTGTTTACAGTAGACCTACAGTGATGCAGCCTGCTAAGTTCCCTATTGATTATAAAACATTGCTTCTTAGCTATAAAGCTTTGAATAGTATAGCTCCTGTTCATGTAGCCAACCTTCTGTCTCGCTACAATTGAACCTCGCTCAATCTCAACTGACTTTTGGCAGTACCCAAAATAGCAAAGTCCACTAAAGGAGGTCGAGCATTCAAATATATGGTTCCTAAACTCTAGAACAGCCTTGCTGATAATGTCCGAGGCTCAAACACCCTCGCTCAGTTCAAAACTAGATTAAAGACTTATCTTTTTAGTAAATAGTTGATGCATATAAGTGTGCTCCATGCAGGTGAGTGGGCTTGACAAACCACCCCTCGGACACACTCTTCCTGTCCTAATGCACCATGCACTCTATTAGAAATACTTCTATTTTTTGGTTATATGCTTGTTTTTAATTTATAGCACTTTTCCCATTTTCACATTGACATTAATATCGCGCTCAAATACGTTATAAATAGCAGCTACGCTAATTATTTTCTTGGTTCTCGATTTCCACCGGGGGATCTAGACCTCGATGACACTAGAGATTGTGCAGAGCAAAGAGATGATGCCAACCATCGAAGACTTCGAGGACAACACATACACTTAAATACACAAATACACTTCATTTAACATCTACACATAGACATCACCTATTTAATTTATAACGGCATGTTAACAATGTTTATATATATCAACTTGGAACTGTTAACAGTTATAAGTGTAACCCACTGATCCTACTGCACCGAACCTGCTCTGAGCTTTTCTTTGAATGGGAAATGGTTGCTCTAACAAGGAGGCTAAAGACCATCTGTCACTAGAGCAACTTTTGAGGTTTACCTGCATAGCACTTCGCTAGCTGGCCTCGGTTATGCTTACCCCCCTAAACCTCATTCCTATCCCGGACGAGCCCCCACATGGTAACTAATAACCTTAACTTTTCTGATTTTGAACTCAATCTTTGTTTCTATAGCGCCTTTACAATGTGGATTGTGTCAAAGTAGCTTAACAAAGATGAAGTTCTTGTAAATTAAAACTGCTTCAGTTTAGTTTTCACAGTTAGGTTAGTGTAAATGTCACTGCAGAAGGCCCAAACACTAAAGAGCAACTCCACTGATGTGCCCCAATACCTCGAGTTTTAGGTTCAAATAGTTGTATTCTATTAGTGTCATCAGGCACTGACTAGTTCTCCATAAAATGTCAGATTATTTAATTGTGTTACAAATGTTAAAGCATACTAATTAATAAACAGATCCTGAAAAATATGACTTTCCTCATGGTAAATACTTGAGGCACCCAACACTGCTGCTGAAAATATGGACAGATAATAAATGAGACTGTATTGACTGAACTGTTGCTTTACCTCCATAGTAAGAGTCTGAAGGTGGTACACACTCTGGAGTCCCTGAGACGTGAAGTAGTCGATACAGTTTTGGCAGCCCAGGCTGGTTAAGAAACTGTTCAGAGAGAAAAGGAATCCCACTAAGACCAAGCGGCTGCGTCCTGTGAATTACATATTCACCCATGGAGAACATAACAAAGCAAAGCACCATGGCATTTGCATCTGCACAGCCATTATTATCAATACTGATGAAATGATAACATGAATGTTGATGACAAAATCAAAACAAAGCATGTGTATTGCAATCATGGTTAAATGACAATACAAGTACCAGTTTAATATATAGTGAATATGCAATATAGGCTACTATTCAAAAGTTTGGTTCAATGATTAAATGTTTTTGGAAGAAGACTGTTATGCTAGCCAAGTCTGCATTTATTTGATCATAATAGATATTAATACTAGGATGCACCGAAATATCGGCTGCCGATATTTATTGGTCAATATTAGATTACATTAAACGCTATCGACAATAATACTTTTAAATAGTCCAACCTTTCTCAAAACATGATCATTAAATATTAGCAAGCAACCTTTATAAAATCGTAGTCTAAGATGTACTAAATGTTTTATGTGCTTCAGGAAAGCAACTAGTGTACTGACACAAAACTATAGCTTTGTTTGTACTAAACCATCTTCACAATAAAAAAAAAAAAAAAAACGACTGCACTTTAGAGAGTGAATATTTGTCTGGAGAAGCAAAATTTAGAATTTACATTAAGCAACAGCACTGGCACTATTTATTAAGTTTATTAAATAAATATGCTTTATTATATGTCAAATAAACATTACTGTAGATTATAAAATGCTGAATAGCAAAAATCATTTTATCTCCTTACTTAATATGTTGAAAAGTTGAACGTAAAAATGATCCAATCCATGTTCAGTAAATTTAATGGAGAGCAAAAAAATAAAAACTAGCAAGTACTGTTTGCAATATCAATATTACCAGGTTTTTGTTAATATCGGCATTGACCAAAGGTTTATTGTTAATAACGGTATTGATCAGAAGTTTTATGTTAATATCGCTATTCGTATCAAACAAATGTTTATTGTTAGTATCGTTAACAATTAGAAGGTTTTTGCTAATATTGACAATTGGTATCGGCCAAAATGTTATTGTTAATATCAGTATAGAACAGAAGTTTTTTGTTAATATCAATATAGGTATCGGCCAAAAATATATTGTTAATATCGGTACTGGTCAGAAAGCTTTTGTTAATATCGATATTTGTACCGGCCAAAAGTATTTTTTGTTAATATCGGTATCTGACTGTGTTTTTTTTGTTAATATCAATATATATATCGACCAAAAGTTTATTGTTAATATCGGTATCGGTCAGTGGTTTTTTGTTAATATCGATATTAGTATGAAGCCAAAAGTTTTTTGTTAATATCGGTATCAGTCAGTGGTTTGTTGTTAATATCAATATTGGTATTGACCAAAAGTTTATTGTTAATATCGGTATCAGTGTTTTTTGTATATCGATATTGGTATCACCAAAAATTTATTGTTGATATTAATATATCAAACATAAGTTTTTTGTTGTTCGATATTGGTATCAGCCAAAAGTTTTTTTTTGTTAATATCGGTATCGGTCTATGATTTTTTTGGTTAATATCGATATTGGTATCGGCCAAAAGTTTATTGTTAATTTTGGTATCGGTCAGTGGTTTTTTGTTAATATCGATATTAGTATCGGGCCAAAAGTTTTTTGTTAATATCGGTATCAGTCAGTGTTTTTTTTTAATATCAATATTGGTATCAGCCAAAAGTTCATTGTTAATATCGGTATCAACAGTGTTTTTTTATATCGATATTGGTATCACCAAAAATTTATTGTTGATATCGATATATCTATTATAAGTTTTTTGTTATTGTTGATATTGATATCAGCCAAAAGTTCTTTGTCAATGTTGTTATTGATCAGTGATTTTTTGTTAATATCGATATTGGTATCGACCAAAAGTTTCGTTTTTAATATCAATATCAAACAGAAGTTGATATGTTAAAAGTAATGTTAAAAGGTGAATTTTCAGTACCCATTAAAATAGATTTTTTTGTATTTTTTTATAATATGTATTACTATAAATGGTAAAAAAAAAAAACATTTGAAAGTTCTTACAATTTTTCAAACTTTTATATTGTCCGTATTGACCAATGTATTGCATCCTTGGCAAGATAAACATTAATTTGCTTTAAAAAAACAACCAAACTTTTGAACCATGGTGTAGGTAAATGAAAAGCTTCATGCTGTGTATGAATTTTTTAGAGGATTTGATTTTTAGAAATGAAAAAGCAATCAAAACATGCAATTACATTAATGATGCGTAACAAGATTTTTCATTGTGTTGATCTTTTTATTTTAAATATTTCAGCAAAAACTTTTGCTTGATACAATAAAAAAATTACAGTAAATGTAGCAAATAAAGCCGACAGAGTATTTTAAACTACAGCAGCTGAGACAAGCAAAAACTACATGAAAGTAAGAAATCGTTACATCATCATGTTTGTTTTTGATGAAATAACTCACTATATCTGATTTAATATAGCAGTTGTGCATTTTAAGTCACTTTAAACAAAACATGGACTCAAGAACATTTATATTAATAAGCAAACCTTTGAAAATGAAGTCTGTGAGACATATTTACTTAAAAACTAAGTTCCAGAATGAACAAATGTTATTAAGTGGGTAAATAAGGATCACAGGTTGTTGGTGGTAATGGACTAAAACAAAGATGAAGGTGAATCTCAGAAAAACTCAGTCATTTTTCAGTCGAAAGCCAAAAGGAAAAAATAAAAGAAATGACAATTTGCTGATAGAAACACGATTTAGTTTTTTTTTTTTAAGTATTTTTGGGCCAACATTTATTGGATTGACATTTCTATAGTGAAAAAAAAAAAACTAATGCATTTTTCAAGAAATGTAATAAAAAAGACAGTAAAATATAAAATGTAAGTGGTACTTGTTTTTAATAAAAAAATTATTTCAAAAATACTATGGAGAATAACTATAACAACAAAAGACAAAAAAGTCCCTTTATTATAGATCATTATTTAGTTTAATTGTCATAAAACTAATATCTGAATACAATGTTTCCTTTTAATAGTGCTTAAACCAGGACAAGCAAAATATAATTTCTTATTTTTCATTCTGAGGTGTTCCAGACATGTGTTTATGAGACTCATTAAACTAAGGAAACTGTACGGGACATTTAGAAAGTAACCTCGCGACCCCTGCCCAGCCCATGTGAGTGTATATGTGTGATTATAAAAAATGTAAACAAATAATGTGCTTGAAATGTGAATATGTATAAGTATCAAAAAGGCTCAACGTCAAAAGCTTTCTCTGACCAGCAGAGAAATATTTACAATTGTATTACTCCTATGTACAAATAAAAATGAAGGATAAAAAAGAAAGCAACAACTGCTTTAAAAGTAATAGCGTCCTTATAATCAAAATAATCTCTTGTATACTATAACTCACCAGCTCTACGTAAAGATTGGTAACACTTTACAATAATTACCCATTAGTTAACATTAGCTAGGATGTTTGCTATAATTTATAACTACTAATCCAATACATTTCCCTCCTTCTTGCAAAAGACATCTCTACTCGTCTCTGATTGGTGTGCACTGGCACGGAAGTAGGACAATCTGTTACTCAACCAATAGAAAAGGACAACAACCATATAAGTACAATCAAATTCATTAATTCATGCAATCTATTCATTCATTCATTTCCCTTTGGCTTAGTCCCTTATTTATCAGGGGTTGCCACAGTGGAATGAACTTTCACTTATTTCAGCATGTTTTACCCTTTTAGCCGCAACCCAGTACTGGGAAACACCCATACACTCTCACATTCACACACTCAGGACAATTTTGATTACCCAATTCCCCTATAGCGCATGTCTTTGGACTGTGGGAGAAACCAGAGCACCCGGAGGAAACCCACGAAAACATGGGGATAACATGCAAACACCACACAGAGATGCCAACTGGCCCAGCCGGGACTCAAACCGG
The DNA here is from genome assembly GCF_052040795.2 of Danio rerio. NCBI lineage: Eukaryota > Metazoa > Chordata > Actinopteri > Cypriniformes > Danionidae > Danio > Danio rerio. The sequence continues at coordinate 56,322,216 of NC_141028.1, read as the reverse complement.
CGACCTTCTTGCTGTTAGGCGACAGAGCTAACCACTAAGCCACCCCAAGTACAACCAAATCCATGGGCTCTATTTTAACGATCTAGGCGCAGTCTATTGCACATGGCGCAAAAGCATTAAGGGCATGTCCGAATCCACTTTTGCTATTTTAAGGACAGAGAAAAATATAGTCTGCGCCGCAGCAATGGTCTAACAGGGTTGTGCTTATTCTCTGAATGAGTTATGCGTGTGTTTTGAGCATAATGTGTATTAAACCAAGTAGAGTCTGTCTCCCATTCCCTTTAAGAGTCAGTTGCGTCGCACCATGGCACATTAGCTATTTACATGGCGGACTTTGTAAGTTGACAAACTGAACGCTTGACTAGCGAGAAAACAGTTAAACAGAGCATTTTCAGCGCGAGGATAAAGAATGAGCCTCCTCCATTCAGCCTCTTTACTTTCTCTTTACTTAACTTTTACTCTTTACTCCTTTACTTTCGTGGATGAGAAAATGGTGTTATACCCACTCCACTGAAGACATCCATTAGCCTACATATTTAATTTAGTTTGTTAAGCGCAAAGATTTGTTTCACAACTATTTCTAAATTCAGTTCTAATTTCCAGCAAACCAATAAATGAACAATAATAACGCAGTGTGGAATAGTTATATCCAAACACACGTCCTATTCGTATTGTCCATATGGTGATGGATACGTCTCCAAAACCCGACAGGTGGACAAATCTAAACTTGTTTTATTATAACAAATATAAATATGAATATAATAAATAATACTGCTAATAATAATAACTAATATCTGTAATGTTAATATATTAATAACTAATAATATTAATAACAAATAACTCTCATAAATAAACTGCAAAAGCCCCCCCGACATAAAGAAAATATGGAGGCAGTGGTTTTTATATTTATGTAGAAAATAATAATTTATGTACCATTTTAATCCTTTATTTTTTTCATATGTAAAGATATTTCATATGTATGCGATTGCTGTACATCCTGTGTGTGTTAAGCAATCTGTTTAAGCGATGCGATCTGCGATGGAGACTTTAGACCTGCTTTCAGTTGGTCAGTGGTGCAGTCTATTTCAGTTCCTCAAATTAGCAACGTGCCTACAATGCGCCTTAAAGGCTGATTTATTCTTCTGCATCATGTGCACAAGTATGCTTGGCGGGGACTGTGGCATAGCCCTCACTGTGGCTGATGCTGACGTGCACCTCTCAAAAAATGTAACTACACATCGCAACGACGCGTAGCACAAGCTCTGTGATTGGTCGGCTTGATAGCGCTGACAAGTGTGGGCAAAATTGAGAGCCTCGCGAACCCGTTGGAGTGAGTGTTTACAAGTGTCGAACCAGTGAAGAATCTCCAGGAAAACTTTTGTTTTGTGTTTACCTGATGAATCAAGTTGTTGCACGTCCGCCGGTTCCCGCCTCAGAATGAGTGAGTTTTAGCTACTTGTACATTTAGGTAGCGTTCAGAAAAAACAAAACACCAGTGAAGAAACTCGACATAGAAGAACATAAAAACCCACTGCCAGCTAGCGCTTTAGAAGTGTTATTGCAGTGCAAAACAAACAACACGCAGAAGTATGAATGCACAGCAACGCATGGGTCATGCCAATCACTCGACGCAGAAGTATAAACCAGGCTTACCACAGCTCCTTTTCAGACCGGCACACCCATGAGTCCCCAAAGTGGCACAAATGTATTTGTTATTTAAACATTGTGGTGCAAAATGTGAAAATTAGGGTTGCGCTGGTCTGAAAATAGCAACAAACCTCACCTAACATGTCTTGCGCCCTATTTGTTTACTTTAAGAAAGACTTTAGCTGGATAAAAAGTATTTGTTTAGCCACTACGTGTTAACAACCCTGCATTTATAAGAAATAAACCTGATATGAACATTCAAAGCTTGTAGTTTGACGCTTGCGCCTAAACAGATCGTTTTTTTTTTCACGTCATGTCATACTTCAGTTTCTCATCAAATCATAACCAATCAAATGCAAGCATCTGATATGCCCCGCCTCCTTCAAGATGCTTTTCATTTAATGCGAAGTGGCAGAGTTGGGATAAAACCAAATTATATTGGCTGTCTTTTTTAAAGAGGTGGAGCTACTCTATGTCCTGCCCCCTTGTAATGTTTCAGTTGAGATTACGTCAAATTTCGAATAAAGAATGCACATTTCAAAGCACTAGGAAGCTTTTAATTTTGGGGTGAACTATCCCTTTATTGTGTCAATGTCTGCATATTGTTGACCATGTAAACATCTTAATCCATGTTTACTAATATTACTAGGAGTATCTCATTGTAAAGTGTTACCCATGTCTAGAATAAGATTGTTTCAGAGGCGGATTTGTTTGTTGGTGCTGTGTAGTGCAGTGTGAATGTGCTCTACTGCAGGGTGAAGTACCTGACGAGGCTGGGGTCGGGGTTGTAAGGTGGGGGAGGGGTACAGTGAGAGGTGGACACTATAGACTGGGACTGGTGAGCGCCATTCACATCGCCGTTAGACTGCATGTGGTGTCCTCCCAACATGTTCGCACCTGCAACAGCAAATCCACAAGACCACATCAGCAAACATGTGGTATTCAACAATTCAATACATCGTGATAATGAACAGTGATTGTACTGTCAATAATTATTTATTATTTAATGTTATTGAATATACGCATTGTATTTGCAGTGGTGTTCGTAACATTAGCAAATGCTTGGTGATTAAGCTTAATAGTTTAAACATTTTTCACATGTTAAACTGGCCTAAGACATTTTTGGAAATTCTGTTTATTTATTTTAATTGATAAATTCACAGGGCTAATGTATTGTATGTAATGCTTTGCCACAAGGTTCCAATTAGTTAATTTACCAGAACTCATACAGAAGCTCAGCTGTTATTAATTTCTTTGTTGCCTCGGCTTATTAAATAACTAATCAAATTCAGTTTTTTTTTTTTTTTTTACTGAAATACACTTTATTTATGTCCATATAGACATCCCCTACACTTAAATGCCACATTATTAGCTACACCTTACTAGTACCGGGTTGGGATGGTCCATATTGACATGATAGCATCACGCAGTTGCTGCAGATTTGTCGGCTGCACATCCATGATGCAAATTTTCCATTCCACCACATCCCAAAGGTGCTCTATTGCATTGAGCTATGGTGACTGTGGAGGCCATTAGAGTACAGTCAACTCATTGTCATGTTCAAGAAAAAAATCTGAGATGATTTGCGCTTTAGGACATGGTGCGTTTTCCTGTTGGAAGTAGCCATCAGAAGATGGGTAAACTGTGGTCATAAAGGGATGGACATGGTCAGCAACAATACTTAGGTAGGCTGTGGCGTTAACATGATGCTCAATTGGTACTAATGGGCCCAAAGTGTGCCAAGAAATGACATTACACCTCCACCAGCAGCCTGAATCGTTGATACAAGCAGGATGGATTCATCTTTCTATGTTGTTGATGCCAAATTCTGACCCTACCATCCAAATGTTGCAGCAGAAATCAAGCCTCATCAGACCAGGCAACGTTTTTCAATCCTCTGTTGTGCGAATTTGATAACCCTGTGCGAATTTTAGCCTCAGTTTCCTGTTCTTAGCTGACAGCTGGCACCCGGTGTGGTCTTCTATGCGCTCAGAGATGCTCTTCTGCATAACTCGGTTGTAACGAGTGGTTATTTGACCTACTGTTGTCTTTCTATCAGCTGCTACCAGTCTGGCCATTCTCCTCTGACCTCTGGCATCAACAAGGCATTTGCACCCACAGAACTGCCGCTCACTGGATATTTCCTCTTTTTTGAACTATTCTCTGTAAACCCTAGAGATGGTTGTGTGTGAAAATCCCAGTAGATCTGCAGTTTCTGAAAAACTCAGACCAGCTTGACTGGCAGCAACAACCATGCCACATTCAAAGTCACTTAAATCACCTTTCTTCCATATGCTAATGCTCGGTTTGAACTGCAGCGGGTCGTCTTGACCATGTCTACGTGCCTAAATGCATTAGTTGCAGCCATTTGATTGGCTGATTAGAAATTTGCTCTAACGAGCAATTGGACAGGTGTACCTAATAAAGTGGCCTGTAAGTGTTTATGGCTATAAGAGAGAATATTGAGTAGAGATATCATTCCTAACTGTGCACCTTTTCGTTTATAATGTCTCATTCTCGTTGTCATAAATTAAAACAATAACGTATGACAGCTGAGCAGAATTGCGGAAAATACAGCAAACTGACCAATGTGAGGGGAGTTTACTTGCACATGACATGTTTTGATAATTTTGGTCTGTTTAGAAACTTTGCTGTGTGAAATACAAGCGCGCCAGTAACAAAATAAACATTGCAGCAATTTTAATCCCTGTTTCGGAACAAAACAATCAATCTAAAGGTGTGAAAGCACCCTAAAACAAGTGTTTCAAGAGTTCCCACTTAGATATGCTTGGCACTTATAGCAGGTTTGACATGCTGTCCCGGGAGAGAACCCTGAGCTCGGAGATATTTGAGCCCAGGGCTCCCACCCGGTTTAGAAGGATATCAGGAGAACCGAGATCAGGTAGGTCTCGATCGCTCCCCCTTTAGAAGGGGAGAAAAAGGAGGAGATGGGGTGGAAGGGGGGATTCTTCCAAAACCAAGATAGTGCAATGAGGAGAAAGTGATCCATTTATACTAAGCTAGAATCATTCTGATTGGATTATTACTGATTACGGATGAGTGGCCAGCGGTGCACAATCATATCACGTGCTCCTCTCGAAATTAGTTTATGAAACTTCACTTTGTACTCTAAAATGGTCTGATTGTGTCGATTGACAGTTGATGTTACATAGTTCCACCATCAGATGGCGACAGAGATTGTTTTATGAATTAGTCCTAAAATCTTTTTCATATAGATGCAGCAAAAGCAGTGTTTTCATGGGAAATCTGTTGAAAGGACTATACAAACGTAAGTGAAATCTGAAGCTCACCCATATGTGATAAAGATGCGGAGGGTCCTGCGCTCTGCTGGGTCTGTTGTGTCACGAGCTGATTCACTGAGGGCAGTTTGCTTATTGGCCCGTGAATCTTATTCATGTTATTGAGTGTCCCGTATGAAGACGGAGAGGCGACATGATTTCTGTGAATCACATGACAGACACATGATTCATACACAGCCCTCAAATAAACACTAAATGCTAGATACATAAAAAAGGGCTAGCAGATCATATTTTTTTTTTTTTTTTATATACACACTAATGTTCAAACGTTTGGGGTCATTAAATTTTTCAAATACACTAATCCAAGATGCAGTTATTTAATAAAAAATTAATTGAGTACAAGGAAATTCCGTAATATTATAAGAAATTAAAGGGATAGTTCACCCAAAAATAAGTATTTACTCACTCGGAAGTGGTTTTAAAAACCGTATTCTGTTAAAAGAGGATATTTTGAAGAAAGCTAAAAGCCTGTAACCATTGACTTCCATAGTAGGAAAAGCTGTGGAGATCAAAGGTTACAGATTTCCAGCTTTCTTCAAAATATCTTCTTTAGTGTTCGACAGAAGAAACCATTAAGGTTTGGAACAAGCGAAGGGTGAGAAAATGACTCAAATATTTTTTTCAAATATATTTGATGCTGAATAAAAATATTAATAAAAAGTAATAGGCAGTGTATGATCACTATATAAACACTCACTGTCTCTGGAGGAGCTGCTGTTGTTGTTGTCTGTATGAATCCACTAACTGTTGTGGGACAAACTCTACAAGCTCCAAACTGTCCTTTATCTTCATCAGGATGTCAAAGTTTTCCCGGCCGCGCACCTTCAAAACAATCCAAATGTGTTATATGACAAGAAAAATGAACTTCTTTTTCAATCCAAGCATTTTAAGGGACAAAAAAATTCTTATCACAAACTTACAAGTAGGTTATGTTTCGGGTTCATCAACACTCAACGCATTGAAATGAAAATTCTGGGCCCAAAACTGACAAATCTGGATGCATTTGGCAGTGAAATATTGAACTATGTTTGACTTTGACTGTGGCACAAGGTAGTCGAAGGTGTGCTCTGCTGCTCTTGGTCAGCCTACCGTTGCTCAGTGTATGCCATTGAAATAAATGGGTTTCATAGCATAGTGCTTTCTGCGTCCAGTGTGAAAGACAATTAGACTGCACAGTAAATGCGGATGAAGAGTGTAACAATCAGGCGCAGCATAGCATAGCTTTTTTACCGGCTGATATATATTTCAGCTATTTTTAAAATGCTTTTTCCTGCCAAAAATGTAGTCTAAATGTGGTTATTTAGTCTAACCGTGGTTGTCTTGCTGTAATTTCTTTAAAATGGGATACTTTGATAATGTGATTAAAGCAAGTTTGTGGTGTTTTTTCTTTACATTTTTTTGCATTAAATAAATTACTTTAATATTTAGAGGTGCAAAATGACAACTTACAAAAGAGTCAAATAATCTCAACACATTAAAATAAACATAACAGCCCCATATAGCAATCTGATATAAGGAAATATGATTAAATCACATATTTACCATCCAAGTTCATATTTGGAACTCATAGATAGGGTAAATGACCTCTGTGAAGTTGGCACCCCATAAAACTAAATAATCCCGAAAAATCTGGCATTCGTTAGTCCTGATTTGTGCTGCAAAAACGAATGTTTGTTCTGGTTTGGGGTCTGAGATATTAAGCATTATCTTTTTGACTGTGCAATGTCAATTTCCACCCTATGTTGCTCAAATCACTCCAAATCAGCACAGTTTGTTTGTGCTCGATTTGTGGCGTTAAAACAAATACTTTATCTATTTTCTTTGTTTAGATATAACATAAATATTTCGGGAGCTGTAACGTCACTTCACCCCAATCGCACAAAACTGGTGTCATTCGTTTGTGTGCAATTTGTGCTGGTTTGTGGCGTTAAAACAAACACTTTATCTATTTTCGTTTTTTAGATTTAACCAAAGTATTTAGAAAATCGTAACATCACCCCAGTTTCTCTAAATCACACAAAACTGGTGTCATTATTTTGTGCTTGATTTGTGGCGTTGAAATGAACATCAGATATTTATTTGTGCATGAATATATTATTTTCGTTTGTACTCGTTTGTGTTATTTTATAGGCCTAATAAAATTATATTTGTTCATTCAGAGGTCTCGGACTCAGTTGCCAAAATAGTCGCGCTTGTGTGCTTCATTTGTGCTGGATTGTACCTATGAAAGTTTTGTTAGTAATGCTTTTGTTATCAAAATATTGAATTAAAGACAATGACATCATGATATTCTAAAATATACTAATTTGTTTATGCTGGAAGAATTTTTGTTTGTGATGCTTTGTTTTTTAGATATTAAAATAGCCAAGGCCAATATAGTTTATTCTGAAACCTTTATATCATAAAAAGCACAAATCGAGCACAAACGAATGGTTTTGTGCAATTTATAGGAACTGAGGTAAAGTGACTTTACGATTCTCGAAATACTTTACAACGATTAAATATCTACAACGAAAACAGATAAAGTGTTTGTTTTAACGGCACAAACCAGCACAAATTGAGCACAAACAAATGGCACCAGTTTTGTTCGATTTAGAGGAACTGGGGTAAAGTGGCGTTACGGCTCCCGAAATATTTTGGTTATATCTAACAAACGAAAACAGATGAAGTGTTTGTTTTAACAGCACAAACCAGCACAAACTGAGCACAAACGAATGACACCAGTTTTGTGCGATTTAGAGAAACTGGGGTGAAGTGACGTTACGATTCTCAAAATACTTTGGTTATATCTAAACAACGAAAATAGATAAAGTGTTTGTTTTAACGGCACAAATCGAGCACAAACGAATGGCACCAGTTTTGTTCGATTTAGAGGAACTGGGGTGAAGTGGCGTTACGGCTCCCAAAATATTTTGGTTATATCTAAACAACGAAAACAGATGAAGTGTTTGTTTTAACAGCACAAACCAGCACAAATCGTGCACAAACGAACGACACCAGTTTTGTGCGATTTAGAGAAACTGGGGTGAAGTGACGTTACGATTTTCGAAATACTTTGGTTATATCTAAACAACAAAACAGATAAAGTGTTTGTTTTAACAGCACAAACCAGCACAAATCGAGCACAAACGAATGACACCAGTTTTGTGCGATTTAGAGAAACTGGGGTGAAGTGATGTTGCGGCTCCCGAAATATTTTGGTTATAGATATAATTCCGAAATATTTTCGTAATTATATCTAAACAACAAAAATAGATATTTGTTTTAATGGCACAAATCGAGCACAAACGAACTGTGCTGATTTGGAGGGATTTGAGTTACATACTGTAGGGTGGAAAGTGTTGTCACACGGTCAAAAAGATAATACTTAATATCTCAGACACAAACCAGCACAAATGTAGCACAAACGAATGCCGTAGTTTTGGAGATTGTTTATTTTTATGGGGTGCCGACGGTTAAAAAATGTCATACATGTACATATATTTCAAAATATTGTAAAAAATGTCAGTTTACATTTACACATGTTCAAATATATTAATTAACTCCCATTTAATATATAGTATATACTCATATTTGACAATACATAAAATTCCTGTATGGGTTCCAAAACAGACAATTAATCACATGATTGAAAGTATATAATTTTCATAATCTTGCCAGCCCAACTCACTGGTATGTAATACATCTCCTCTTCTCCGTGCCTCTTCTTCTTGATGTTGATGGAAGGGCCTGTAATATTGGTTGGAGTCTGTTTGAAATCTGTCCACACAGAAGAAAAGTCCAGTTATAACCAGAGATAATGTAACTAAGATAACATTTATGAGATGAAAAAAAAAATGTCATGAAGACTAAAAATGCTGATTCTTAGCTCACTTCGTTTATTGGCATTTCCATTTTTGGCCACGCTCTCGTTTAGAGCCTGTTGCTCCCTGAAATGGTCTTCGTCTGCTTTTCGGTCGCGACCCGGACAGGCACAAATCCGTCCCTCAAATGAGCGCCTACCGAGAACCTGACCGCTGTGGGAAAAGAAAGGGGATTTTTGACATGCAGTTTAAAGTTATACACTCGCAATTTCATTTGTGTTGTTCTGATGCATAACTAGTTTAGATTCAAACTGAAATCATCCGAAAAACAGTATGTGAGCCAAGTAGTTTGTCCGAATTGACAGTATTGTCTTAACATTATCATTGTCATTATCATTATTATGTGACCTACCTGTGTCAGATGCTTCACTTTACTCCCATTCATGAATTCTCTCGTGTGGCATCATGGGATAGAGTGGCGTACATTAGATGCGCACTTCACAATCTCACCGGAAGTCATCCAGGAACTACTCATCTACTGTTTTTTAAATACCATGAATTCGGACATACTACTCAGCTCACATATTCTTTTTAACGTACTATATAGCAGGTAAGTATGCAATTTCAGGCGCAGCCACTATCTAACGTAGGAAAAATTTTATTGTTTTCCAAATGAAAGAACAGATTCGAACTGCCTGAAATTAATCATAATTAATTGGTGCTTCAAATAGTCTTTACTTGATGCAAAAACTATCATGGGTTAATGTGAGTCAACTTTGACCCTCAAACCCTGCAGTTGTAGCTGAGGCCTGGAAAAGTTTAGATTTAGGGTCTGTTCACATACATAACATTTAAAACCATGCGGAAAGCTTCCTTCACTATTTTCAATGCACTTTGTGCTCGCCCTCCCTTGGTGTCTTGCATTGCTAGGTGACTATCAACTCTTTTCTAACTGTGCGTTTACACCGAAGGCGGTGAGAGCGTCAAAGGTTGCTGTGGCCGCCCTGGCGACAAAGCTGTCTGCCTTCAGCTCCGGCGGCGAGAGAGTCGCTACATTGATCTCGTATTTAAAGGGGCCGTTGGAGCATATGTCAGTTACATTCCCGCATCAAACATGCTTTCTAGCGTGAAAATGTTGCGCACTTATAATCAAATTCATTTAACTACGGAAGATAAAGTTGCATGTGGTCTGGCTTTGCTCCACTTATCCAATATGTGTCCATATTTCTGAAATATCCTGAAGCACCAAAACTGTTTTGTATTGATTCCCGCTTTTTTAAAGAAAAAAAAATATATATAACATTAATGTACATCAGTAACTCACCAGCAACTTTTTAAAAGTATGTTCCTGTAAGAAAACATTACAAATAATTGGAAATCTGACGACCGCAATAATCAAACCCTTGGGAACATGTGTGGTCGGAACCAAAGTTTACAGTGACTTTTGTTCTCTGGACTCCTCTCAAGCGGTGGACTTCTTCATTCCGACTGCTTGCCGCCGAACCTAGTCATAGCTTATTACCATAAAGTTGACTTGATTTCAACTCTCCTCGACGCACACACCGGCGAAAACGTGCCGCACCATGCTGCTTCTCGCCGGCTCTCATCGAAAATAAATGACTACCAGCTACTTTGCCGCTCTCGCTGCTTTTGGTCTGAAGGTACAGTAAGAGGATGACAAACTGACAAACCATTGCTGCAGCTCTGATACACCTGAGGCCTCTAGAGATTGTGCCTGTAAAGAGATGATGCCAAACATAGAGGACTTCTAGAGGTATCCATAATCTTGGACCAGGCCGTATTCTGAGCAAATACTGTGGTGGTAATAGAGGAGTGGAGAGCATGAGACTGATTCCTGAAAGATCCCAGTGACAGACAAGCCTCTGCATTGATCTTTGTGGCCAGCCTGAACACCTGCCGGAAACCTACTCACACCTGCAGCTTCTACACAATCGAAGCTCTGCGTTCTCCAGCATCTGGGGCCTAGACTGCAGCTCTGCACAAGAATTTGGCCAGAGGAGAAATGGTCGTGCCCAACTAAGCCTGGTTTCTCTCAAGGTTTTTTGCTTCACTTTCGTCGATTGGTAAAATTTGTTCCTCGCCGCTGTCGCCACTGGCTTGCTTGGGTGGGACAAAAGCCCCTTTCACACAGTGATACCGGTAAATATCTGGAAAATTTCCGAAACGACTTTACTGGTATATAGACGTTACGGAAATTTTCCGGAAAAGAGCATTCACACATCCATTCCAAAATACCGGTAAATTCTGACATCATTCACCACAAATGAGCTTTAAACGGCTGCGCTTGTATTTGTAAACATTCGACTAAATTACAAACTCTGTGGATGATCAATATTGTGAACAACTTTTGCAGGATCACTTTCGCATGTCGAGATGTTCATAATATGTGCGTGTGCAGGCGCTCACAGGCTGTTTCACAGGCACACGCAAAGCTTGAAGGTAAACAAACAACGGCTTATCATAAGCATCTCATCGATGATTATTTACACAGTTGGCATTAAGAAGAACATATAAACGTGATCTGACTAACTTCTAGCAGCTAAATGTGTCTGGAAAAATATTCAAAGGCTTTTATTCTCACAAACCGCGCGGACGTAAATGCGTCTGACTGTTGTGATTGGCTAAAGCAGACGTCTCACGTCAGCACGTTCTAGACGTGCACGCGTTTATTACGGCAATCTTCCTTCTGCATTCACACAGCGCAGCATTCCGGCAAATTGCCGGTAATGTTACAACTTACAACTTCTCTTTCCGGAAAATAGCCAGAACGAATTTACCGGTATTTTCAAAAAGGACCTATTCACACATACAACCAGAAACGTCTGTATGTGTGAAAGGGGCTAAAGTAAGAAGCTGATTGGTTAGTTCTAGTCACTTGACTCTCAGTGTACTTGAGACATTCTAAAAGGTTGAGATGTTCTCAACTAGGTGTGTCTGGAAAACTCATCGCGCCCTATTTGTGCAATATGCCCCTTACACAGTTCTGTCATGGGACTGCGGACTGATAGATCCTACCCAATCTACCACTGTCAACTGTGTCATCAACTACACAGTACACATGATTGATTGCAGTAGCCTCTGCGGCCAATGAGCTTCCTCATCAACATGTACTCAACAAAACCAATAGACATTTACCAATAGTCCAAAAATAAACTAGTAATAAAACTTCCAGATTAGGGGAAGGGTTTAGAGAGACCAGATGTTTGAACCAATTGTTATAGAAACTACGAGAAACATTGCAGGTTTTTTTTCGAGCTTATGAACGTAAACCAATTTTCAGGAAACCCCCAAAACATAACTAAAGTAGCGTAATTGAATGATAAATAAGTATCAGTGATGTTTACTCACTCTCGTGTCTCCAGCGTGATGATGATGAGGATTGGCCTGCGGTTCATTCCTCCAACACAACTGCTGTTACACATGAAATTATACAGAATGGTCGTGAACTCTGTGCCCACCTGAAGAAAGACAAAGAGAGTGTGATTATTATAGCTTCAGACTAGCGATGCGCGGATGGCGGTTATATCCGCGGGCGCTGCGGATAATCCGTGGGTCAGGTAATAAAAAAATACATTATGAGTAATTGTGGGTCGGTAGCGGGTGGATGTAGCGGGACATGGCAGAGGACCAGCGAAAAAAGCAGAGTGGGCTTTGCAGAATGGGAAGATGAGACACCTAAAGTTATGGATAAAGTCAAAGAGTAGCCTACAGTTCAAAGTTTCAGTTAGAGGAGTCATCAGAGAGTTTCTGCGATTGTTCTGGGGGAAACAAGATCGCATATTTCTGCAACTGCAGCGCCTTATTGTTCATTCCTACAACAAGCGGTGAAAGCAAATGCTCATTCAGTGCAGCTGACTACGTTTTGAGGGCGAGGCGGAATCGCCCAAATACAGGTGCAATAGATGCTATTCTGTTTCTGCATAGTGCAAAGAAAAAGGCCAAGTAAACAACATAGGTGCTGTTTAGGCTGAAGTAGCACCCTTTTTGTTATCTGTGAAAGCTAAAATGTCTTATTTTTACTTTCTGTATCTATTTGAAAATGAAGAAAATGTTGTCTAAAGACAAACTTTTGATTTTATAAATAAATGTTCATTTAAAACGTTTACAATTGATGTATTATTTTACTATTATAGATGTGCAGATTACAGTTCACTGAATCTGCTGTTAATATCCATGGTGACCAGAGTCGGCGCCTTCATCGAGGCAACCCAGGAGGCCGCCTAGGGCGGCAGAATAAAGGGTGCTTTCTCATCTGTAGTTCGCTATATTTGGTCCGGACCAAGGGCAATAAATGATACATTGTTGCATTTTCTGCCATCTTTGGGTTGTTTTCACACCGCACTGCTGGCTTTGGTCCGAACCATTTGAAACGAACCAAAATGGAGTCATCTGACAAAATCCACATCTCTCATTGGCCAGATGTTATTGAACATATTTCCTAAACTGCTTATTGATTAGTTAGATTTCACGTGGGGGAAAATGCCAATGAACTCCCCCAAGTAAACAAAACCGTCAGACACACAATGTCGTTTTTACTCTGGAGGGACGACTGCGCTGACTAATTGTATGCCTGCTTTAGACAAACTATACATTTCGAGAATGAAGCGCGGCTGTGGCTGGAAAACAGGGTTTTAATGCATCGCACGTCACTTCAGGAGGAGTCGTGAATTAATTTAGCTAAACTGCGACATGGTCATCTTGCGGAAATATTACCAACGATCCATCAGGTAATGTTTTCTCTCTCTCTCTCTGTTGGTAAAGCGCTGTCAACAAATATTTTTCCTCCATATCCCATAAAGCACAGCGCATCGGCCTACGGCAGCTGATTTAGTCCAAAAGTTGCAGTACTTTTTGCAGTTGGACCTGTTTTAGTACGGATCATATTCTCACCACAAACGAACCACTCCAGGGTTTGTTTGAAAGCGTACCGAGACCTGCTTGAAGAGGTTATTTGGTCCGCTTTTAGTGCGCACTCGAGTACGATTGCTGCATTCACACCTGCCCAAACGAACCGCACCATAAGGGAAAACGAACTCTAGTGCGATTCAATCGAACTAAATAAGGCAGGTGTGAAAGCACCCAAAGAGGGCGGAGTCCGCAACCTGCCCTGACGGTGACCTATCATGCCTAAAACAAAGAATTAAATTATTAAAGTGCCGATCGGGTGCGGATACATATATCAGATAAAACTGTATGAGCGGGCGGGTGGCGGGTGGTTGATTAGTATGAAGCCACAGATTCGGGTGTCATTTCAGCAGATCCGCGCATCTCTACTTCAGACGAACTTAAAAGAGTATATTTAACATAGAAAAGTACAGACTAATGATGCACAGATCAAAGATCATACACTCACTGACCACTTTATTAGGTACACCTGTCCAACTGCTTGTTAAGGCAAATTTTTAATCAGCCAATCACATGGCAGCAACTAAAATGCATTTAGGCATGTAGACGTGGTCAAGACGATCTGCTGCAGTTCAAACCGAGCATCAGAATGGGGAAGAAAGGTGATTTAAGTGACTTTGAACGTGGCATGGTTGTTGCTGCCAGACTGGTCTGAGTATTTCAGAAACTGCTGATCTACTGGGATTTTCACAAACAACCATCTCTAGGGTTTACAGAGAATGGTCCAAAAAATATCCATATCCAGTGAGCGACAGTTCTGTGGGCACAAATGCCTTGTTGAGAGGTCAGAGGGGAATGGCCAGACTGGTTTCAGCTAATAGAAAGGCAATAGTAACTCAAATAACCACTCTGTACAACCGAACTATGCAGAAGAGCATCTCTGAACACACAACAGGTCCAACATTGAGGCGGATGGGCTACAGCAGCAGAAGACCACACAGGGTGTCACTCCTGTCAGCTAAGAACAGGAATCTGAGGCTACAATTCACACAGGCTCACCAAAACTGGACAATAGAAATTTGGGAAAACGTTGCCTGGTCTGATGAGTCTCGATTTATAATGCAACATTTGCATGTTTTCCCCGTGTTGGTGTGGGTTTCCTCTGGGTACTCCGGTCTCCCCCAGAGTCCCAAGACATGCGCTATAGGTGAACTGAATAAAGTAAATTGGCCGAAGTGTATGAGTGTGTATAGATATTTCCCAGTACTAGGTTGCAGCCTAAAAGGCATCCACTGTGTAAAACATATGCTGGATAAGTTGGTGGTTCATTCCACTGTGGCGACAGCTGATTAATAAAGGGACTAAACTGAAAAGGAAATGAATGAATGTAAGATAAGTATTAAAGGTAATCTATAATAGAAAATACCTCCAGGTGGCGCCAACAAGTTGATGTTAATCGCAATATAAGATAACGGAGCAACAGTGGGAAAAGAGGAATAACTACAGGTATTGTTACTAAGAATAATCCCTGGGCTATTTAAAGCCTGTCAGAACATGTTTAGCGTCCTGAACCGAATGATGACTGCAATTTTACCATCTCAAATGTAAATCTGTAAATGTGTGCACTTATTTACAGACACGGTGCTCTGAGAGTGTCTGTAAGAATTCACAATACACTCAAAAAAATAATATTCTTTGTTTGGTTAAAATGCTTATTTAAAATGAGCTGAAACAACACAATTCTTGAGGTTTTTGTTTGGGGGTTTGGGGGGGGGGTAAGTTATATTAACTTATATATATTAAATAATATATATTAAATATTTAACTTCATTCTTTATGTTCAACCCCTAAAACTAAATAAGCTAACTTAATTCCGTCATATTGACCCAACACAAATCAATTGTATTGCATTTTTTACAGTGTATGTCTGTGTGCTTTTGTGACTGTGCATTCAAAACCTACAAAATAAAAACAATGTGATCAAAAACTGTTCATTCATCATTTATTTTTTTCATTTCAGCTTAGTCCCTTTATTAATCAAGGGTCGCCACAATGGAATAAATATTTTAATTTAATTAAACATTTTTTAATAGTTTTTTATTTTATTTGTTCATTCTCCCTCGGCTTAGTCCCTTTATTTATCAGGGGTCGACAACTTATCCAGTATATGTTTTACACAGCGTATGCCCATCAATCTGCAACCCAGTACTGGGAAACATCCATACATCCTCATTCACACTCATACACTACGACCGATTTAGTTTATTCAATTCACCCATATGTCTTTGGTCTGTGGGGGAGTTCCCGAAGGAAACCCACACAAACACGGGAAGAAACATCCGAACTCCACACAGAAATGCCAACTGATCCAGCTGGGACTCGAACCTTCTTGCTGTAAGGCGACAGTGCTAACCATTTGAAAATTCCAAAAATAATAATAATAAATCACAGGAGGGCAAATAATTATGACTTCAACTGTATATAAATCAGCATCTGCTGAACTGACCTGTGGAGACTCATACGGGACCAGAACACTCTGTCGACCTGTTACTGGGTCGTCCACATACTGACACAGATTATTGCCCTCTACTCTTATCAAATGACTGGCAGGAGCCGTCTGACCTGGAAAACAAAGATTCAGAATTACAGGAGGATGAACAACATAGATACTTCCTTAAAGGTTTCATATAATTAAAATTAATTTTTTAGTTGTTATTATCAGTATTAAATTAAAGGTGCAGTAGGTTATCCATAGATATATACACTAGATATCGCATAGGGACCCTGAGCATGCGTCAATAGCGCCACCACATTGGTACAGTGCTCCCAGGACAAATGTCATTCAACCGCACTAGTCAAGACAGTGTTATTACGTGAAGATGCGGGACTTTAGCGCTGTCTACGGGTGTAGTAATGAGCAAACAAAGAAAACAAAGCACAAAGGCAGAACATTCCATAGTTAATATTAAGTTTTTTTATGTTTTTGTATGTTCTGAACTTTTGTGCTAATCAGGTAACGTTATTGATGATAACAGTCACTTACTGCATTCACCATACGGCAAAGTAGCACCAACTCGCACTAAACACTCGGCTTATGCTAGATTTGTTGAATAAAATCTGCAAACAATGCAAAAGAAATATGACAACGAGATGCTGCGCTGCCAGAAACTTGTATTATTGTCGGCTAACGTTAGTGAAAGAGTCGTTCGGGGGATTCATTCACAAACGAGTCGCTCCCTCCGTCAGTATGAGAAGTAATAGCAGTAGAGGTGCTTTGTTTCAGGACACGGATTAGATTAGATTTAACAGGGAGGGTGAATAGTACATTTCTGTACACACAAACACAAGCTTTTTGTCAGGAATGCCCGTGCGGTCACTGATCCATCAATAGAAAAGTGATGTAAAATTATAATTTTCGTAATTACAAAAAAGAAATTACATACTAACATCCAGGAAAACTCCCGATCATAGATATATGTGTATATGTGTATATCTCTGGCTTTGGATGGCCACAGTCCTCCACTGTACCTTGGTCCCGCATTCATTTCAAAGGAGCGCTACCCTGTAGCAAGATGGCGGCGCTATTGACGCATTCCGTCCAATAGACAACAATAGGCCAGGTGACATCTAGTGTATACATCTATGTAGGTTATCTGCCAGAATGCTAGCATTAGCATTCTAGCTTAGAGATTTACGACCCTCCCTGCCCTCCTTAAGTCATAAACACACGAATCTTAAATTTGTTGACAGACAGTTTAAAATACCTGTCATAATTAAGTTATGTGTCGGTCCGACAATATTTAATTGGATGAACATTTTTTTGTTTTACGCCTTATCCATAATATAAAATTACATATAAACTAGTGCTGTCAAAATTAGTGCCATAAAGCATGCGATTAATTTGAAATAAATAACGCGTAAAAAAAATTAACGCAATTAACGCAGTTGCTGTTTTTTTAATTTCCTGTTGTGATCGATGTGTGTTCAACATGCAAAGAAATATAAATAAGGCCAAGGAAGCGCTTTTTGAAGGTAACTTTCAGTATAAAACATTTAATGTCGCATCACCAGGCTATCCATCGTTTTCTCCAGAGTTTCATGCAATTTCGTATGTTTCATTTTTAACTTTCGACTTCTGTTTTAATGGAGTTTGATACCGCATGGCGAACGGAAAGAAAAACCTCCGCATTTCATGACTTGGTGGTCCTTTAAGGTAGACAAAAATTGCTGCTTACATGGTAGACTCTTAATAAGAGTATTATCTTAATCATATTAAAATCAGAGTATTGGTGTCCATGTAAATGTACTCAGAAAGTGACATGAAGTCGCGAGCTGTCAAAGACAGCGCATTTCTCTGCCTTTCAGCATGAGCCATCAAATGTGTCATTAAGTTTGACCTGTTTCCCCCTCACACGCAAGCGGATGCTTCGCGTTGTTGTGTCAGAATCCCTGTGAAATACAGTCATACTTTAGAAAGCTTAGTTTAAGCCAGGGGTGTCCAAACTTTTTGGGCCGAGGGCCAGATGCAAAAAAAAAAACGTTGTCCCGGGTCAAATTTTACATTTTCAAATTTTCCTGTGCTGTGCGATTAGCTTAACTACTTCATAACTAGCCACACTGCAAAAAATGCTTTTCTTACTTAGATTTTTTGTCTTGTTTCGAGTCCAAATATCTAAAAATTCTCAAATCAAAAAATGTTTCTAGACAAGCAAAACATATTGTCTTGTTTTGAGAAATAATATGCTAATATTAAGTGAGTTTTTCCTTAAAACAGGCAAATTAATCTGCCAATGGGGTAAGCAAAATAATCTTATGTCAAAAGGAAAAACAAGATTATTTTGCTTACCCCATTGGCAGATTAATTTGCTTGTTTAAGGGAAAAATTCACTTAATATTGCCATATTATTTCCCAAAACAAATTAGAAAATTCTACTTTATTTAAGATTTTTTTTTAGAGATTTGGACATAAAACAAGACAAAAAATCTAAATAAAAAAGCATTTTTTGCAGTGCAGTGTAGATTTTTCTTGCACTTTATTAGCACAAAAAACTGCTGTTGTTGAGCTGATAGAGCAGCTGCTAATTGTTTTACTTTTTGATCTCGTTCGGCACCAGCATAAGAGCTGAAGGCCTGATGTTTTGTTTCATAAT
This sequence comes from Danio rerio, assembly GCF_052040795.2. Lineage (NCBI taxonomy): Eukaryota > Metazoa > Chordata > Actinopteri > Cypriniformes > Danionidae > Danio > Danio rerio. Next base: position 56,303,430 of record NC_141028.1, on the reverse strand, counting down.
GTCTTTTAATATTATATTCCTTCATTACTGCAACTGATTCCTGCCAAAATAAACAGATACATTTCCCTCTGACCTCTGTGAAGAAATATTCTTTGCCCCAACGTGACTGAAACTTCCTGCACTCACTGTTGATTTTCCTTTATTTGGTGCGCCATGGCTCGCCAAAACGTGATCATCAATTATGTTTCCTTCAGTTTGGTTGGTTAGTTTTACATCATAACAAGAACTGCTGCCTAATTGAAGGCATGTAATAGCGACACCCGGTGGTTATTTATTGAATTACGTTCATTTTTGTATAGCGAGCCAGATTCTATTAATATTTATAAAAAGCCTCGTGGGCCGCCACAAAACTGATTGCGGGCCGCAGATGACCTGCGGGCCGTAGTTTGGACACCCCTGGTTTAAGCAAATTTGGTGAACGCGATCATGTGTTGAATCTGAAGGGAGTCGCTCCGCCTGACCTGTGGTGTGTGTGTGTGTGCGTGTCTGTCTGACTGTGTGTGTGCTTCCGTGTTTCTTAGCTACAAACCTGCATAAACGTCTGTAGCCACTAAATCAAAAAGTTACGAATTGCCGTGAGACTGCGTTGCACTCTCAGCTCGCATCATTCAAAAGAAAAGGGCCACATTGTCCCCCGATAATGTCAACAGACTGGACAGTCTTAGCAACTGACTGAATGTGAAGGAGGACTGAGTATTATTGTTTCTACTTTATAATTAACGTTCTCAACTCACAGCAATACAACTTTCCAATGAGTACAATTGTTTGTATTCAATACTTTATTATTATTATTATATTTTTCCATTTTCCATACCTGCAATGCCTGAAATATGAAGTGTTGATAAGAATGTGTCTGTCGCTGAACGAACACAATTAAAAAGTGTCTTTACAGAATGACTTTGACATACTTTCGTTGAAGTCCCGTCCGAGTTCGTGATTCGGGCAACGTTTGACCACCTCTGTGACGTGCTCAGCCTTCTTGTAGATGGGCATGGCTCGGATCACACTGCCGTTCGGGGGTGAAGATGCCAGTTTGATCTGAATCGGACAAGTCTTTGCAATCTGACAGTATAATTTCTTGAGCAATGGAGAGTACTGCAGAGAAAAAACAACAACACAGAGATTAATTAATAGCTGGTTATGCAGAAGGATTTCAAATAATGCTGTAAAAACTGCTTGTTCACTCAAAAATGACTTTTGCTGCTTGTATAAGCTACTTTAATTTAAAATAAGTTGAAACAACACAATTATTTTGTGTTTTTTGGAACAGTTTATTAATTATACTTTATTATTTATATTATATTATTTATGTATGTTATATTTTATATTGCCCGTATGTACTGTTGTGGATGTTTTCATCCACTCTGAGATGATTTTGTGTCTTAATTTGGCCATAACTTTTTCTGGGTTTCAGCTAGCAGAATGAGTTTTGATGACAAATCTTATTTTGACACATAATTTTGAGAAAATGCTTAGATTTTTTTTTTTTAAACCCAACAATACACCATGGGCAAATTTACTACTCTTTTGTTATGTTCAGGATGAAAACATCCACTGAATCAAACTGCTGTAAAATGCGTCTTTCTTCTTTTGACTTAGTCCCTTTATTTATCCTGGGTCGCCACAGCAGAATGAACCGCCAACTTATCTAACACGTTTTTACCCAGCGGATGCCCTTCCAGCAACAACCCATCTCTGGGAAACATCCACACACACTCATTCACACAATTTAGCCAACCCAATTCCCCTGTGGGGGAAACCAGAGCACCCGGAGGAAACTCACACGAATGCAGGGAGAACATGCAAACTCCACAAAGAAACACCAACTAACCCAGCCGAGACTCGAACCAGCGACCTTCTTGCTGTATGGCGACAGCTTTACCTACTGCGCAACTGCATCAACGTAAAATGCATCAGAAAAATATTTATTTTTCTGTTAATCAACCTCAGTCCTGATCGAATCTACTAAATTGATGAAAAAATTACAGGGTTTCAACTCTTTAATTGCAAAAATTCACAATTGATGTCACTGATTTGTGGTGATTGAAGTATTTTTAGTATTTCAAAAGTATTTGTGGACTGGATTATTTATACCTTTTATCAAAGTCTTGAATATATGAAACAACATTGCCTTTGATGCGTTATTTTTGATTGATTTTCATTTGTTCTTCCTGATTTTACTGTTGGTGGCTGTTTTTGCCCCATTGACTTCCATTATAAACACATTTTTTGATTACAAGACCATGGCATCATATAATCATGCATTTGGATCATTGGTGGTTTTCCCAGTTGGGAGGAGGTCAGATTTGTTACTGTTGATTATCCCCATTATTGATTGATTGCTTTAGATAGGCATGTGCAAAAAAAAAAGAAAGAAAGCTTAGTTTCTGGATTTTATATGGAGTATTACAGTAAATTAAAGAGTGCATGTGTGTCGGTGAGTGTGAGAGTTGATGTGCACTTGATGTGTTCTAAGAAAATCTAAATATGCATCTCAGCTCTCACAACAACACAGAGTAAACAAAATTCAAGACTGTGTATTTATGCACCATCAAATGTGGTTATAATGGAAGTCAATGGGGCAAAAACTGCCACCAACAGTAAATTAGGGAGAAAAAGTGAAAATTTAACAATGCATCAAAGCCAATGTTGTTACTAATCATTCACGTCCAAGACTGTAATAAAAGGTTAAAAAAAATCCAGTTCAGAATTACTTTTATATTAAAAATAAGTCAATTTGTGTGTGTCAGGGACATCATTTGTGAATTTGCCAATCAAAGAGTTAAAATCCTGTAATTTTCAAAACAATTTAGTAGTTTTGATCAGCAAAGACAAAATAAATTGCTAATTAATATTCTTATGTCTAAAAAAAGTTTTGTTTTAAAATTCACTTCGTTAAACAACACTTGCAAAATATTTAAGGGCTAATAATTTTGTCTTTTAGGCTTCGCGGTGGCGCAGTGGGTAGCGCTGTCGCCTCACAGCAAGAAGGTTGCTGGTTCGAGCCTTGACTGTGAGTTTGCATGTTCTTCCTGTGTTGGCGTGGGTTTCCTCCGGGTGCTCCGTTTTCCCTCACAAGTCCAAAAACATGCGCTATAGGTCAATTGGGTGAGCTAAATTGTCCGTAGTCTATGTGTGTGAATGAGTGTGTACGGATGTTTCCCAGTGATGGGTTGCAGCTGGAAGGGCATCCGCTGCATGAAACATATGCTGCATAAGTTGGCGGTTCATTCCGCTGTGGCGACCCCTGATTAATAAAGGGACTAAGCCGAAAAGAAAATTTAACAATGCATCAAAGCCAATGTTGTTACTAATCGTTCACGTCCAAGACTGTAATAAAAGGTAAAAAAAATCCAGTTCAGAATTACTTTTATATTGAAAATAAGTCAATTTGTGTGTGTCAGGGACATCATTTGTGAATTTGCCAATCAAAGAGTTAAAATCCTGTAATTTTCAAAACAATTTAGTAGTTTTGATCAGGACTGAGGCTGATTAACAGATTGTACAAAATTTAAAAAAATAATCATAATCTGATGCATTTTTACAGCAGTTTAATTAAGTGGATTTTTTTGATCCCTGATAAAACAAAAGGGTAGTCAATTTTGAACAATGCACATGGGTTAAATTTGTGCAAATATTTAAGTTGGGACAACATGAAGTAAGTGTGGAGCTCTTTTTTTTTTTTTACAGGTTCTGTCATAACAATACATTCATGACTCTAAATAACCAGATATGTTCCGAATATCCTTTTTTTTATACAGATGAAGACTAATTCATCATCATCGGATGACATGTATCTCTCTCACACACACGCACACACTCATACACAAGGCGCATGTCAGAGCTTGTCTAAAACTATAAAGACATCCCAAATATTCCCCCAAAAACTAAATGTACAGACTTGCTTTGTGCGGACTTGTATTAATGTGATTCAGATTTTATGAAAAGGAGATTGTACACCAGGTGCAGGGACAGAATCAATCTCATGAACACAGTTTGCTACTCGTGTTGCAAACACATTCTGTAAAGTCGTAGTTTCTCATAAGATAATGTTTAGGAAAGAGACATCATACAGTATATATACAAATCTGTGATGCTAATGAGGAATTATCACATTTATAAAATTATAACGGTTGGAATGAAACTCAGGGCCCTATCATACACCTGGCACAATAAGGCTCAAAATGCGTTTGCCGTGATTTGTTGCTATTTTCAGACCAGCGCAACCCTTATTTTCCTGTTTTGCGCCACATTGTTTAAATAGTAAATCCATTTGCATCACTTTGTGGACTCATGTATGTTCCGGTCTATAAAAGAAGTGTGTCAAGGTACATGTGCGCTGCTGTTTTGAGGACCTAAAATACACTGCGTAATTGACCAACTAAAAGCAGGTCTAAAGTAATGAGAGCGCGTTAGTTATGCGCCTATGCAGGTCCAAATGCTTACACGTTGCTTAACACACACAGGATGTATAGCAATACACAAATATCTTTACATTTGAAAAGAATAAAAGGATTGTAATATTACAAAAATTATTATTTTCTACATAAATATAAAAACCACTGCCTCCATGCCTTCTTCAAATCGGGGGTCTTTTTCAGTTTATCCATGACAATTTGCATTTGTATAATGTTGTTATTATTATTCGCAGTATTTATTATATGCATATTTATATTTGTTATGATAAAAAAGTTTAGATTTGTCCACCTGTCAGGTTTTTGAGATGTATGCATCACTATATGGGACATAAAAATAGGACGTGTGATTGGATATAACAGTTTTCTGAGCACACTTCGTTTTTATTGTTCATTTATTGGTTTGCTGAAAATTAGAACTGAATTTAGGAATAGTTTTGAAACAAATCTTTGCGCTTAACAAACTAAATTAAATATGTAGGCTAATGGATGTCTTCAGTGGACTGAGTACAACACCGTTTTCTCATCCACGAAAGTAAAGGAGTAGAGAGTAAAAGTAAAGGGAAAATAAAGAAGCTGAATGGAGGAGGCTCGTTCTTTACCCTCGAGCTGCAGATGCTCTCTTTTCTCGCTAGTGAAGCGTTCAGTTTGTCCACTTACATAGTCCTCCATGTTAATAGCATATGCACCATAGTGTGACGCAACTGACTCTTAAAAGGAATATGAGATGGTTTAACACACATTATGCTCAAAACACACCCATAACTCATTAAGAATAAGCACAACCCTGTATTTTTCAGTCCTTAAAATAGCAAAAGTGGGTTTAGACACGTTCTAAATGCTTTTGCACCATGCGCTCTATACTCTGCGCCTATAACGTTAAAATAGAGCCCTAAAACTTCACTGTGAATCAAAAATAGTTGACTGAATTTAAAGGAAAGCTGGATATAATATTCATTTGTTTTCTGTCTGTCAGAAAATGATTTCCGGAGCAAACCCACGCCAATATGGGGAGAACATGGAAACTCCACACAGAAATGCCAACTGACAAAGCCAAGGCTCAAACTAGTCACTGCTGTGAGGCGATCGTGCTACCCACTGCACCACTGTGTCCCCCATGATTATTATTATTTTTATTACGATTAAATTTTTTAATTGTCTACAAAACAAACCACTGTTGTCCCAAAACTTGCCTAATTGATCTAATTAAGCCTTTAAAAATGCACTTTAAGCTGAATTTACATATATCTGCAAAATATGTAAATGTTTTATATTTTATATAGTAAATAAAATATGATGTATTTACTAAAATATTATCATGGCAAAGACAAAAGAAATTAGTTCTTATAAATTAATAATTAATATTATTATGTCTAAAAAAAGTTTTGTTTTAAAATTCACTCCGTTAAACAACACTTGCAAAATATTTAAGGGCTAATAATTTTGTCTTTTAGGCTTTGTGGTGGCGCAGTGGGTAGCGCTGTCGCCTCACAGCAAGAAGGTCGCTGGTTTGAGCCTTGGCTGGGAGTTTGCATGTTCTCCCTGTGTTGGCGTAAGTTTTCCTCCGCGTGCTCCGTTTTTCCTCACAAGTCCAAAGACATGCGCTATAGGTCAGTTGGGTGAATGTGTGTGAATGAGTGTTTACGGATGTTTCCCAGTGATGGGTTGCAGCTGGAAGGGCATCCGCTGCATAAAACATATGCTGGATAAGTTGGCGGTTCATTCCGCTGTGGCGACCCCTGATTAATAAAGGGACTAAGCCGAAAAGAATATGGATGAATATCAAAACACAATCATATTATAACAATATTAATAATATTTGACTGAAGCAACCAACAATCAGAACAGCCTTGTAAACGCAGTCTAATAATTTGCTAGATGCTATCATTAACCCTTCTCATACAGATCTACAGTATTTTTTTCATCTACAATATTAAAAAAACAACAACAAAAACACTTAAAAATGATTCTGTTTTCCCTGATGTCCTCATAAATCTGCAGTAGAAGTGGTGTAATAGCCTCTTTACCGCGTTTAACCCTGCATCAGCACGGACTCCTCTCACGATTTCACACAGAGTTTATGCAAATGATTACCATAAACACAGTCTTTCACACACACAAACACACACACAAACACACGCACACACACACACACACACACACACACACACACACACACACACACACACACACACACACACACAAACACACACATACACACACACACACACACAAACACACACACATACACAGAGAGAGAAGAGAGGGGAATAAATCATTGTGTGCAGATGTGTTAGCAGAGAGACGTCTCAACATGCATATGTCACACACACACACACCCTTATTCACATCATCTCGCCACTGTTTTACCCTCAATCCATCTCCCTTCACAGTCTACAACATGTATTTAAGGTAAAACATGGTCAAATCTTCATTCAGTTGAAAGAAGGGGAAATAACTGAGAAATCGATTGAAAGATAAGAGGATTAATGTGTCGACCTCAACATCTGAATGTGGAAAAAGTTGAGTTCCATTACAGTTTTACCTTTACTCATTTAGCAGATGCTTTTATCCAAAGTGATTTATTTATAAGTGTGGAAGAAGCACCTCAAATCATCAGAGAGTAGCGGTATATGAATGCGATGACAAGTCTCTTTGAATTTTTATCTACGATCAAACAGAAAAGAGGGGTGACATGGTGGCTCAGTGTTTAGCACTGTGGTCTTCAGAAGAAGAAGGTCGCTGGTTCAAGTCCTGGCTAGGTTATTTGGCATTTGTGTGTGGAGTTTGCATGTTTTCACAGTGGTGGCGTGGGTGCTTCAAACACATGTGCTATAGGTGAATTGAATGTGTGTGAATGTGAGAGCGTATAGGTGATTCCCAGTACTGGGTTGCTGCTGGAAGGGCAATCGCTGTGTAAAACATATGCTGGCATAGTTGCTGGTTCATTCAGCTGTGGCGACTTCTGTTAAATAAAGGGACTAAGCCGAAGGAAGATGAATAAATGAATGAATTATACAAAAGAGAGAAAGTGAGTGTCCTACAGGTGGTTTGACAAAGCCACTCACCTGTGTGGAGCACACTGATGATTAGGAATGATTAAGTTTGTGGAGAAATCCATGTTGCTCCACTGAGTGCATACAGCAGATTATATGTTTGCGCAATAGTATAACAGACGCATTAACTGAGAACTAATAACTTGGCCCGTATTTGGTCCAGCAGTCTTAGGAGAGAAGCCCAGACTTCCCTCTCCCCAGACACTTCCTTCAGTTTCGGGGGGATCCAGAGGCTTTCCCAGGCCAACCGGTTGACATAGTCCCTGCAGCGTGACCTGAATCTTCCCCAAGGCCTCCTCCCGGTGGGAAATGCCTGGAACACCTCCCTAGGTAGGCGTCCATGAGGCATCTGACACAGATGCCTGAGCCACCTCAGTTAACTTCTGCGGCTCTACTCTGAGCTCCCCTCAGGTGATCTATAAGGGTGCGCCCAGCCACCCTACGAAGGAAACTATTTCGGCTGCTTGTATCCGAGATCTTGTCCTTTCAGTCATGACCCAAAGCTCATGACCATAGGTGAGAGTAGGAACGTAGATTGACCGGTAAATCAAAAGCTTTGCCTTTCGGCTCAGCTCCTTCTTTACCACAACGGACTGATACATCGAGCGCATTACTGCTGCCGCTGCACCAATCCGCCTGTCAATCCGCCTGTCAATCTCACGTTTCATCCTTCCCCCACTTGTGAACAAAACCCCAAGATACTTGAACTCCTCCACCTGGGGTAAGGACTTTCCTCCAACCTCCAAACCACCTTTTTCCGGTGGAGCACCATGGCCTCGGTGCTAATTCTCATCCCAGTCGCGTCATACTCAGCAGCAAACCACCCCAGTGCATGCTGAAGGTAATGTTCAATGAAGCCAACAGAATAACATCGTCTGCGAATAACAATGAAATCCTGTGGTTACCAAACCGGACCCCCTCCAGCCCAAGACTGCGCTTTGAAATCCTGATTCCCATTTGGCATGTGTCGTAAATTAAAAAACAAAGCTAAATTTGATATATTATTTAACACAAACGCCACAAACCATGCAAAAATTGTGATTTATAAAAAACCAAACCTGATAGGAGAATGTGAGTAGCTGTAAGTAAACTATAACTTATATAATGACTTATTTCAATCGATTGAAATCATATGTTCACTTTTATGAAGTTTTTTACGTCAACTTTTATTATAAATGAAATGCCTAAACTGTGGTCCGTGAACAACTATAATGCCATCTTGAATTTGCAATGACGATTCTGAAACAATATATATATAGTGCAGCCGTATGTACAACGATATTTAAAATGCTTATAAAATCAATGAATGTAGATGATTAAATTCTTAGTTTCCCAGCTTTTTCAGTGCAATCCTTGAACTAACCATTTTACAAGAGCATGTTTATAACTACTATAAAGAATATTTTTTGTTAAAGGTGCATCTTAAAATGCCATTTTTATTGCATCTGATTTGAAGTTATCTTCATTTCTGAGAGTTCTTCTAAATGAAAGATTTAGCTGTAATCCGTACATTTGTTCAATGTCCAGAATCAGATAAGCATAAAAACCAGAGAGCGACTTGTCTGGATTTCTAGTGAGTTGCTAAACAAAAGTTAAAACTTGGTTGCGGGATCATTTTCAAAGACTATTTCAAAACTAAATAAAAGTTTTTTAATAATATACAATTACACAAATTAATTATAATATAATCTAAATCAATATAAAATATAATATAGTTAAATATAGAAAATATAAATTTAAACAATATAAATTCAGGTAAAATAATGCAATATAATATAAATTCAAATAATATATAATATAATTTGATATCATATACATTTAATTAATATAATAATAATATAATATAATATAATATAATATAATATAATATAATATAATATAATATAATAATATAATATAATATAATATAATATAATATAATATAATATAATATAATATAATATAATATAACATAATATAATAAACTATATTAATAATATAAAAATAATATAATGTAATAATATAATAATAATATAATATAATATAATATAATATAATAATAATATAAAAATTATATAATATAATATAATAATATAATAATAATATAAATATAATATAATATATTATAATATAATAATGTAATGTAATAAAAAATAATATAATATAATAATAATATAATAATATAAATATAATATAATATAATAATGTAATGTAATATAAAATAATATAATATAATATAATATAATATAATATAATATAATATAATAATAATGCAATATAATATAATATAATATAATATAATATAATATAATATAATATAATAATATAAAATATATTATATTATATTATATTATATTATATTATATTATATTATATTATATTATATTATATTATATTATATTATATTAGATTAGATTAGATTAGATTATAATATTACACTACAAACAAACAAAAAAACAAGGCTGAGAAAATGCATGCTTGCTTTGTAGACAGTGTGCTTGATTATAATGGCAGCATGGGCTCGCCTGCAGTGTAGACCGTCTGTAAGTGTTGTAAGGTGGAATAAGATGATGGACTGCAGGAAGGCGAGCGTCGGAAAAGGCGCACGTTCAGGCAGGCTCGGCGGCCTAAGTGATAATGACGAGTCTGACAGCCTGATGGACAAGTTTCGGCACGCCACCCGCAAATTCAGCCAACTCCCCATCTTCGTCAATAAATTCACAAATGCACTGCCTATGCTAACGGCTGCGAAAGTGCAGCCAGCATCATGTACACTGCTGCTTCACCGTTCCTCCCAAGACGCACTGCGAGAAACACTTCTACTACACAAATGAGAACATTCATTCATTCACTCTCCTTCGGCTTAGTCCCTTATTTATCAGGGGTCACCACAACGGATTGAACCACCAACTATTCCAGCATATGTTTTACTCAGCGGATCCCCTTCCAGCTGCAATCCAATACTGGAAAACACTCTTAAACTCTCACATTAACACATTCATAGACTATGGCCAATTTGGTTCATCCAATTCCCCTATAGCCCATGTCTTTGGACTGTGGGGGAAACCGGAGCACCCGGAGGAAACCCACGCGCACATGGGGAGAACATGCAAACTCCACATAGAAAAACCAACTGGTCCAACTGGGACTCGAACCAGTGTAGTAAGCCACCGTGTTGCCCACAAATGGACTTAAGATGAAGATTATCTTATTATCTTATTCTTTCAAGTATGAGAGGGAATATCCATTGTAACCTTATTGGTTCAAGAATTACTGTCTAATTCACTTCTATTGATTTTTGGCCGTTAAAAACAGCTTGTTATGCTGCGTGATGTTGCAAACTTGGGTTTTCATATTTTTAATATACAATTGCTTTCAACACTAGGTATTTCTTGCTGCTTTTGGTCTGAAAAAGCAGTTTTAGGGCCTGAAAATTTTCCTGCATGCAGAACCGCCAACTTATCCAGCATACAGTAGATGTCAGAATTATTAGCCCCCCTTTGAATTTATTTTTTGTTTCTTTTTTAAATATTTCCTAAAAGATGTTAAACAGCGCAAGGAAATTTTCATAGTATGTCTGATAATATTTTTTCTTCTGGAGAAAGTCTTATTTGTTTTATTTCGGCTAGAATAAAATCAGTTTTTAATTTTTTAAATACCATTTTAGGGACAAAATTGTTAGCCCCTATAATCTAATTTTTTTCGATAGTCTCCAGAACAAACTAAGTTAAGCCTTTAAATGTCACTTTAAGCTGTATAGAAGTGTCTTGAAAAATATCTAGCAAAATATTATTTACTGTCATTATGGCAACGATAAAATAAATCAGTTATTAGAGATGAGTTATTCAAACTATTATGTTAGAAATGTGTTGAAAAAATCTTCTCTCTGTTAAACGGAAATTGGGGAAAAAATTAAGCAGAGCTAATAATTCAGGGGGCTAATAATTCTGACTTCAATTGTATTTTTTATGCAGCGGATACCCTTTAAGCTACAACCCAGCACTGGGAAACACCCATACACTTTAACTATACTAAGGCCCAATCCCAATTCTACCCCTTAGCCCTTCCCCTTAACCCCCGTTATGCGCGTTCCCGTGAACGGTTAAGGGTGACCCAATTCTCTTTAGCGTAAAGGCGTAGGGCTAAGGGGAAGGGCTAGATAGCTCTTCGAATGGAGATTTTTCAGGAGCACACTCGAAACCAAGGGGTAAGAAAATTTCCCAGAATACACCAGCCACAACAGCAAGATAGCTGCATCCGGAAGTAAGGAGAGCCAAAAATGTTTATTTTTCGTTATTATTACGAATTTTTACAACAAACAAACACACGTTTTAATACATTCATAACCACGTTCATGTTTTACCATCATGCTCAAAAAAACAACAAAAAAAAACGCTAAAATAAAAAACCGCTAAATTTTGCGATCTATAATCCATAATAATAACTCGTGTACAGCAGTCCAACAACATTGTGACACTCGATTACACTCGAATACCCTGTCAGAAAAGTCTAGTGGCTGGCAATGAGCTTTTTACAGAGTCTGCATTACTTTTAATGGTTTTTGTGTGTTTACATAGATGAAAATTGTGTAAATACACAGTGCAGTTACAATCGTATTGCCACATTAGATCGCTATGATAACATAATATATGCCCTCAGTGATTTCCTGTAGATAAATACCAAACAATAGCACAACTGGAATCACTACAGCAGTCGAAATCATCAATCTCATATGAAGCAAGAGATCGCGATGACATATGATGATGGGGGTAAATCATATCTTTATGAGGGGTACATTTTGAAGCCCTTCCCTTTCACACTCGGTTTTAAGGGCCAATAGGGAAAGGGGAGGACAAGAGGAAGGGGTAGGGATACATAAATAGAATTGGGATTGGGTCTAAATGTATGAATTTGGTTTACTGAAGCATACATATTTATTACACAAGCTACTGAAAATATATGACTGAGAAGCAAAAATTCCATGACATCTAATAAAAGTAAAAAGAGACCACTGTTGTGCTTGTATATCAATCATTTAATAATAAGTGTGGTTTATTTAAAAAAATAATTTCGAGAGGATCATGTGCTTATGATTGACTACGGCTGGTACCGGATCAGGTCTGTATATTGCACCAATCAGAGTTTTCCACTCAAATCATCTTCGTCTTGAAGAATCCCCCCTTCCACCCCAACTCCCCCTTCTCCTGATAGGGCGGCCAGTGGTTAGCACTGTTGCCTCACAGCAAGACCGCAGCTGGTTCGGCCTCTCACCAGTCCAGTCGGCATTTCTGTGCAGAGTTTGCATGTTCTCCCCATGCTCGGGTACAGGTTTCCCCTGGGTAAACAAAATTTGGCCCACAAAAGGGAACATTTTCTCTTATCCGCCCCTTGGAACTTTCTTCCATGGCTCTAAACGTTTGACTTTCACACAAACGGCTATTTGAGTCTTGTTTGAGCTCAGAGTACATAACTCATTTCCATATTTTTGGAGTTGGCTGCTGTTTGCTGACATGTGGAAACAAGCGTTGATTTCAGGGAGGGGCAGACCTTTCCTAAAACAATTCTTGTTTTGTTCAAAATCTTAAGAGGCCAAATACATTTTTTTATTCCAAATTACAGTTTAAAGAGGAAAATATTTAGCTTGATTTAAGTCAAAGCTAACAAATAACTTTGTTTTTTCATTTCATGGATTAAATGTGAATTTTCAGGAAACACTTTAGTATACACTGTAAAAAAAAAAAAAAAAAAAAAAAGCAGGGTTCCACACAATTCATTCAAGTTGTCCTGACACAAATCGATCGAGTTGACATTACACATTTAATTAAATTGAAAAAAAAAAAAAAAAGTGTAATTTAAGCTCATTTTAAATATGTAGTGTAATTTAAGTCTATTAGCTAGTGGCTAATTTCCTACAGGTTATTAAGATATTGACTGTTTATTAGTAATTAATAAGTTCATATTAAGCATGATCTTATTCCTAATCCGTAGCTTAACAATTATTTAAAAAACTACAAAATAAGTCCAAAGTCTTAGGTGATAGTTTGATAATAGCCAGATTATTTCCTTAAAATAAAGTGTGACTGAATTTTCTTTGTCAAATGTAGCATCCTCATTCATTCATTTTCCTTTGGCTTAATCCCTGACTATCAGGGGTCGCCCTAGTGAAATGAACCAACAACTATTCCGGCATACTGTATGTTTTTTGCAGCGGATGCCCTTCCAGCTGCAGAACAGTACTGGGAAACCCCCATACACTCATTCACACTCATAACGGGCAATTTTAGCTTATCCAATTCAGCTATAGTGCATGTCTTTGGGCCGTGGGGGAAACCGGAGCGCCCGGAGGAAACCCACGCCAACACTGGGAGAACATGCAAACAGACAAAAATGCCAACTGGCCTAGCTGGGACTTGAACCAACAACCTTCTTGCTGTGAAGCGACAGTGTTAATCACTGAACCACCGTGCTGCCCCCAAGTGTGGCATAAAATGTAACCAACATGCATTGTGTCATTGTGTCAGCTACCTCTAGTTCCCATTCAGTTTCTATGTACACTAGATATAATACACATTAGATATATGAATGTGTTTTTGTGGTAACTTACTGGCAGCACTGTTAGCAACTTACTTTTTACAGTAATTTGTCTGTAAATATGTTTTACAGTATCAAGGCACTGTCACAGTTTCATTTTACAGTGAAAATAGCTCTTAAATGGCCTAGCTCGCTCTTACCTCCGCAACATGCTTGTCTCTTACACCCCTGGCTCATTACGTTACCTTGACTTTGGCCTGCTTGCTGTCCCTCGGTACCGCCTCTCTTCAATTGGGGGCAGATCATTTAGTGTTATTGCACCCAAACTCTGGAACTCTCTACCACGCTCACTCCGTTCTGTTAATAAAATCTCCGAATTCAAATCTTTACCTAAAACTCACTTATTTCCTGAATGCTTCACTTCAGATCTGTCAAACTGACCACTTTATTTGATCCACCTGCACTTTTGTCTCTTAGGTCTTGTTTTGTATTTTCAGTTTGTTATATTTGACTACCTGTATGTTTGTGTTCCTAATGTTGTCTTTACTAATGTCTGCTTGTACTATCTCTTTTTGTTACATTCTTTGTAAAGTGTCCTTGAGCTCTGGAAAGGCGCTATATAAACAAAATGTATTATTATTATTACAGTAAAATAGCCTTACCGCAACTTCTTTTTAAGGTAAAATGCCCTTTACCACATTTTAATTTGACAGTATGATGATTTTTACAGTACTTTTACTGTAATTTATTTATGTTACACTAGCAGTACAAAACCTTTATTTTGAGTATTTTTAAAATTTATTAAATTCCAATGAAGTGACTGATTTATTCATGAACTGTTTGTACGATAGCGGTACTTGATTACTTTGATTACAGTAGAATACTGCAAGCTACTAATATCCAGTAAGTTACTGTAAATGTTTTAAAATGATCCACAATGCAGAGCATATTACAGTAGTGAACTAAACAACCCAGGCTCATTCTGAAAACGTAGTCCTGTGGACGTTTCTGGAGACCACGAATTATGTAGACGGAGGTAAGTATGGCTGCATTTCATTTTTTTAAGCGAATGCTGCAGGGTGGTGTAACGTCGTTCCATTTCGCGCTTGCCGGCTGACCGATTACCTCCGTGTGAAGGGCTTTCCCGCTGCAACCAGTTTGTCCGGTTAGCTCATCGTGTACGTCGGCGGACTTGAGACGCAGAGAGGAGCTAACCACGATGACGACCGGATTCGAGTCCGGGGAAGAGCGATTCCAGTAATCAGGTACGACAACAACAGAATCCAAAAAATAAAATGAATAACAGGCTGAGAATGTGGTCAAATCCGAAAACGTGGTCAAAATCAGACAAGGGCTTTTCTTTTTCTCAATGGCTTTTTTTTTGTAAATTATTGGTTGGGTTTAGGGAAGTAAGCGGGGGGCGGGTCAATGGGTAAAACTACTTGAGTTTAGGGATGGAGGAGGAGGGTGGCTCGGCCGATTGGCCGGTCGCCCAGACAATCATTCAGCCAGTCGGACGGACAGGACAGTCGTTCACACACAGCAGCCTCTCGCAGGTTTGTGAAAACAAAAACTGCACAAATACGTACCTCTCAGGATGTATTTCGCGGACTCCAGAAACGTCCACCGGACTACGTTTTCAGAATGAGCCTGGGTTGAAACTAAAGAATGTATGTGGTATTTTACTGAGTGTTTTTGCAGTAAATAACTTTAAAATTGCAGCACAGTTTAATGATGCGTTCACATGAGACGCGGATGAAGCGTCAAGCGCAAGTGATTTACATGTTAAGTTAATGCATGGCGCGAATAGATATCCTGTGGCACTATTCGCATGAATGATTCGACTTTATGGCATTTTTTTAGATAACTATTTTTTTTACCTGGTTGGACTATTTTTTGCTTTATTAACTATCATTAACTGCTTTTTAGACAAAAATGCTTCTTTAATATAACATGCCGTTAATTGTCATTTTATCCCAATCCATTATTCTTGCATAAAGCACAAAATTCTCTATTTGGAATAAAACTACTTTTTCCCCATACACTGTTACGCTGTTCACTCCAGACGTGGCTTGCATGAATAAATAGCATCATTCACACGTAAATAGACACATGAACATTTCGAGTTTACTCACTTCATTCGCGCATCTAATTCACTTTTGCGATAATGTAACCAATTTGCGTGAATAATGAGGTGCGAATTGAGTGTATTAACGAGCAAATTAACGTGCAAATCAGACAAATCGCTTGAGTTGGAAGATCTGAACTTTAGCGGACATTCATGCTGCTTTAACCAATCAGGAGCTTGCACTTTTAGAGCCATGATTAAAACGTAGCGCCAGTTGTTGGTGTCCCAAGGGGAAATTCTCCTGCAGACACTGGACAACAGTTGATCAAACTGGGCTTGGCTCAGTCGGAAGCACTGCTGTAAGCTTCCATCATCTAGGTGTATTTTCTGGAGTTGATGAACTCAGAGAGCTGGGTGCACCTCTGAAAGGATCTAGTGGACTCAGACACAACGCCAAATGAATATACGCTGTTTTTCAACCTTCCTAAAGCACGAAAAGCACAGCTACTTTCTCAGTAAATTCCA
Organism: Danio rerio; assembly: GCF_052040795.2. Lineage (NCBI taxonomy): Eukaryota > Metazoa > Chordata > Actinopteri > Cypriniformes > Danionidae > Danio > Danio rerio. The sequence continues at coordinate 56,286,856 of NC_141028.1, read as the reverse complement.
TGTTAGCCATTTAGCAACGAGAGAATAAAGTGAGTAAACTCAAAATGTTCACGCATCTATTTACACGCAAATAGCAATTATACTATAATTGGGCATAGATAAATTTTTTAATCTAGATTAATCTAAATTATTGAATTCTGCCGAAAGCATTCAGATTATGTGTGCTATCCAAGTCTTTGAGAATGGGTTTCTCAAGCCAGGTTGAGCATTAGACACACACACACACACACACACACACACACACACACACACACACACACACACACACACGTCGCAAAATGCAGAAGTTTTTCTCCTTCCAATTGGCGTGCGTTATTAAATTCCATAACACTCTCACCAGTCCTTACTAACCATCTAATACCTCAGTTTGTCACAGGGACATGAATGAAATGCTCATGAGTTAAAGTGAAACTGCCGAACTGCAATTAAAGTCAGGCATCCAGCTGATTTTTTGTCAGACAGCTCACCGGTCAGGTATACATCCGAGCTAAAATATCAAGGTAAAAGTCATCATTGCTTACGTAGAATAGACCCAGCTCCCATCCCGACTTTAAGAATAGATTGGCAGCAATATTTTTTAAAGATATCGCCATTAAGAGTCTCGCGTTAACACAGCACATTAACGCTGATAATGGCCCACCACTAAATTGTACGCAATTTATTCATGCAAGCCGTGTCTGGCGTGAACACAGCATAATAGTGCACACAAGAATAATGGATTGGGATAAAATGACAATTAACGCCATTGTTACAAAGTGGACGCTTACAAAAGACTTGCGGATTCAAATGCAGTTTATTAAGGTCCAGGTCGTACAGGCAGAGGTCAGCAAAACAGTAGTACAAGGGTAATCCAATAAACGGGGTCAGTATTAGGGATGGCTGACTTGAAACTGACGTTTCGACACTGTGTCGAGATCCCAAAGCACAAGTGAGTCGAAACACTGAAGCATTGAAGCACTGAAGCATGATCCGAAACACACAGGTCACATGATTAAAGCAGTTCAAAGCATCAGCGATTTCAGAAGCATTTCGAGACCTGTGTTTGACTTGTGGACTAGTAGCCTAAAAAAAATGGCATAAAGTTTGCCTGTGCATGAGATGCTATGAAATCTCATCAGCTGCGAGTTTTGCAGGAGCTTATTTTTTATTTTTTTGTCATTTGGAAAGGAAGGATGCGCTGGCTTTGGGGCGTGTTTAGACCCGCTCGCTGACTATGAGGGTAAAAGCTAAGAAGAGCAGCCTCAAATACTCCAGAAGCAAAGACGTGCTCGGGCTTGCCCTACTTATATGCCAACAAAGGGAGAAAAAAAAGTGTTGGGGTCTTTATTGGAAAAGCTGAGGTGTCAGAACTCATTTTCATCCCTTATGACAGCTCTTGCTTTAAGCCTATAATATGCGTTTGAGAGCGGGCTTTTAAACAGTTATCCCTAACACACAATTTGTTTTTATGAATCACGCGATGATATCATACTATAATTGGGGCCTAAAACGGCAAAAGCAAAGGCCCAGGCAGAAACAGACATGATTTAGGAAGATAACATAAAATGACCTCAGCAAACCTCTTAAATGAAGAATTACGCCGCACTTCTAGAAGTTTGAACGGTGTCGATTGAGAAAAACACAGACTGCTGAGTGAACAGAAGGGGTTCAGAACCAAGGACAGGGACGTGGTCTCCAAACTCGACACCAATTCCACTTATAAATGCTTTAGGTTTCAGCTTTACTGGCTTTCCACTCATTTTATAGGACTAAATTGCATTCAATAGTCAAATAATCACCCTCAGTGTTCTCTCAAACAGTATAACTAGGGTGCGAATTACAGGGGGGTTTGGATGGGATTGACCCTCCTAATTATCACTTGAACCCCCTAAAGGACAACAAAACAATATGTATAGAGGGGTCAGCTCTTATATATATATATATATATATAATAGTCCAAAGACATGCGCTATAGGTGAATTGAATGAATAAGTTGGCCATTGTGTAGCAGTGTGTGTGAACGGGTGTGTATGGGTGTTTGCAGCTGGAAGGGCATCCACTACATAAAACATGATAAAACGATGTTTTACGATCGGTGTGCTATGATAAAACATATGCTGCAATAGTTGATGGTTCATTCCGCTGTGGCAACCCCTGAAATAGAGATTAAGCCAAAGGATGACTAAGGAAGATTAATGAATGAAATGTATAATGTAAATATACATTTGACACCCCCATAATGGCTTATACCATTACGAATAATCTCGCCAATCGGTCTATGCAAGAAAAAAATTCATTCAACAGTCTGAAACTGGCAGGCGTAGAGCACCGATAGACATTGTAAGTCTTCACAAAACAGTTTTCTCAAAAAATAAAGTAAAATTAGTCACATAATTTGTTTAGTTTGACCTATATAGTAACATCTAAAACAGCTAATCGGTCACTAAATATCCCTCAAAACACTGAAAATGTACACATTTTATTAATATATTTGATATAATTTGAATTAATTCATGAATTTGATTCACTGAAGCATGTATTACACAAACTTTTATCGGAAAAAGTTGACTCCCCCGATTGTCAATGTATAATTTGTAGAACTGAGTATGTCATCCTGAGTATAACCCTCTTCTTCTTATGTCGAACTTTTATCTGTGCAGTTTAACAAAGCGACTTTTTATTGATATTTTAGATAGTTTAAAACAATAACTCTATTGGACAAGAAATAATACAGAAATAATTAAATCTGTAAAATATCAGAAAACATTCTTGCAATTTATTTATTATCAAATTTCTATTTACCACCAAACTCAGGCAATAAATCACTTCAAACTAAGAAAAATATCAATAAAAGTCACTTTTTAACTTTTCAACATCAGAAGTTGCTGGAGAAAGTGAAATAAATGCGATTCTGAAGCATAAAAAAACATGAATCACAAAATACAGAAAATCTATGTTATTCAGATGCAAAACACAGTCCATCAGATCTCTTTTTTTTGTAAAAGAGCATTTTCTACCAGGCTCCTCTGATTAGGTTCAGAAGTTTCATTTTACATGTAAAGATAAGGTTATTAGCTAGGAAATAAAATTACTTTTTTTTTCAAAAATGTAACTTTAGACATTTCTTTGGTAGATTTTCTTTTGCGTTAAAATCCACTTGTGCTTTTTTAAACCTCTAAATCCACCTATTGGAACAAGACAGTGCTATTAGTTGAAAATCACTAAAGATGCAACTAGAAATGATTTTACCAAACATTTAACACCTAAAATTAAAAATATATGAATCTGTAAAGTAAGTGTTGGTTCATTCCGCTGTGATAAACCAGGGAAAAAGCAGAAGGAAAATGAAAGAATGAAATCTGTCAAGTAAGTGCATTAATCAATAACATTAAAACTGACTTTAATTAAATCCGAACAATCTGTTGTCATATCTGATATTTGGAATTTAGATTTAATGTAAGTAAAACATGTAAACGTTGTAAACATTATGTTACGTTCAAATAATGCAGTGTAAAAACATTATAAAACATCAATATCTGTGCATTGTCTATTAATATAAAAAGCTTATCAGACGTATAAGTATTGTGAAGTAATTTAAATAATGTTTAGTTTTATATATTATATTTATCTTTTTAAAAATAACTTAAATTAGCGAATAAAACACAAGGTACTGTAGGTCTACAGGGAAAAAAGGGCATGCCTCTCAGAGAATTTTAGAAGCTGTCATTCATTCATTCTCACCATACTTAAGCTCTTGGTCTCTTGTTCATCCTCATAACATCCACATGGTATAAAAGAACGGCATCCTAACTCTGGCTTTCGTTAAACTTTCGACTGTACAGTGTGTTTTCTTTTTCTTATAATGAGTTTTGAGGTGAGGGACGTTTTCATTTGCCATTCACTGACAGTCGGATAGGCTCATCCAGTTCATCAAACTTTGTCTTTTAAAATCGAAATCGAAAGTGGAATAAAACACTCTCTTCATAAAAGCTGGTGTGTCAGCGCACTGCTACACTGAAAACATATGATTCGATTTGCGCCTTCCGATTAGTTCTCGGGATTTAGCGACTTTTGCTGTCAAAGACAACAAGTGGCGTTTAGTGGCTTTTACCAACAAAGTGTTATTTCTGAATGCGATGACGATGGGATTTGGATGATTAGAAGCAAATCTATTTGTTGATGGTATAGTTAGTACATGCCTAAAGCATTCACTCAATGCCATTATCTCATTTTTGGCGGAAGTGGCGTTTAGTGGCTTTTGCATCTGAACTCTTTGTGTATATATATATATATATATATATATATATATATATATATATATATATATATATATATATATATATATATATATATATTAGAGCTGTGAACCTACACTAGTCTCACGGTTCGGTTCGGTTCGGTTACGATTATCATGCCATCGATTCGGTTCAATTCGATATTTCGGTGCATCACGGTGCATTGACGATGCTTTTATACTTTCTTCACAGCAGCAGCTCTTGTATTAAAATGTATGAATATATTTATATTTATATAGGTTATTATTTTTAATACAATTGTGTCATTTAATACAAACAGTCAGATATATAAACTGTAACTTTGAAAAAAACGAGCATTAAGCAAATAAAATAAACAAATATAAACATCCATCTCAATATCTGTTCCTTGTCTAGTTCTCTTACACCCCTTTGATTGGGTTGCGATTGGCTCTTGCACGCTGCGCTCTTCAGATGAATAAGCGGCAGGCGGCAGCGGCGATCTCACAGCTGATGTATGATAGACACGGTGGAGAAAACTCTGCAGACACGCGCTCGTTTCTGTATCCAAAAGTAACGCTGTAAAACAGCCGAGAGGAGAAGAAAAGCCACGCCAGCAGGTCAAATGGGCCACTGTGTTTGTGTGAGAAAGAGAAAGAGAGAGAGACAGAGACAGAGCGAGAGCGAGCGAGCGAGAGAGAGAGAGAGAGAGAGAGAGAGAGAGAAATGGAGTAGGCTACGGCTACTTTCATTCTTAAACTCACACAGTGAAATTGTGCACAGTTCATGAGTATTAAGTAGTTAGAGCGTTGTAAATACTCACGATCGCCTCCCTCGCGACAGAGCGCATATGAGGTAAATGACGTCAGTAATAACCGGTTATGATTATTACTGAACCGATACCGAATTGTCCGCGTCTGCATCGCGGTGCATCGAAGAAACGATTAATTTTGACACCGCTAATATATATATATATATATTAGTGGTGGGCCGTTTACGTGCTGCGTTAAGGTGAAACTCCAATCACGCAATAAAAAATATCGCCGTTAATCTATTCTTAAAGTTGGGTTGGGAGCTGGGTCTATTCTACTCAAGCTATGATGACTTTTATCTTGATATTTTAGCGCGGATGTATACCTGACCGGTGAGCCATCTAACAAAAAAGTGCTTTTCAGAATTAAATCAGCAGGATGCCTGACTTTAACTGCAGTTCGTCAGTTTCATTTTAACTCATGAACATTTCATTCATGCCCGTGACAAACTGGGGTATTAGACGCAAATAAGGAGTAAGGACTGGTGAGCGTGTTATGGAATTTAATAACGCATGCCAAATGGAAAGAAAAAAAAAACTTCTGCGTTTCGCAATGTGTATGTGTGTGTGTGTGTGTGTGTGTGTGTGTGCGGCCCTTTACTCACAGCCGCATGTGTGGATCTTAATTCCATTTCTGTTTAGTTTAGTTATGACTTTAGTCGGATTTAGGTGATCAAAAGTCGCTGTTTGGAGCTTATGTAGGCCTACAGTTCAAAATTCATGTTTAACTGAATGAACAGTAAACACAAGTACATCTTATTGAGCATCATTTATTTTCATCACCAATTATCATAGTAGAACAGTTCCTCAAGCAGTTTGTGATGCATTTTGGAAACAGGAGATGAGCCCCTGGTCTAATGCGCTACCTGGCTTGAGAAACCCACTCACAAAGACCATTTATTTGGATAGCACACAAATTCTTAATGCCTTAGGCAGAATTCAAATGAGCCATTTTAATCTAGATTAATCTCCCGTAGCGTTCGTTTTAAAGATGAAATGCAGCCATACGTACTTCTGCCTACATAATTCGCAATCTCTAAAAATGTAAATAGGGCTATGTTTTCAGGATGAGCCTACGTTGCATGTAGCACATTCAGATACACTCATACTACACATAATTGAAGTTGATGGAGTATACACTAACCTGGATATTATTCAGACTCGATATGGCACCCAAACAGTCAAAAACTATTTAATTAAATGCAAAGCTGACAGAAACGAAGCCGGCTGAGTGAAGCTGATGGAATATATACTAACCTGTGCATTATTCAGTCACAAGATGGAGTCGTACAGCAAAAAATGCTGAAATTAAACACACAGCTAACAGAAACTAAATCTGCTGAGTCAAGCTGCTGGAGTATACACTAACCTACAGATTATTCAGTCACAAGATGGCACCCAAACAGTCAAAAACTATTAAATTAAATGCAAAGCTGACAGAAACGAAGCCGGCTGAATGAACCTGATGGACTACGCACTAACCCGCACATTATTCATTCACAAGATGGCGCCAAACAGTCAAAAACGCTTTAATTAAATCCAAAGATTTACACCAAACTTAACCAAAACAATTAATACAAGCATAATTACTGGCAAACATCAAAACCAAACCAATAGAGCACTCTCATTACCCCAGCAAACACATCTATCACATTTGATTGTGCAATTCTGAGATTTGGGAAGGGTTTATTTATGAGGTTGGCTAAGAGGAATGTTGTTTAAGGTAGCGGTGTAAGAAGCCCACTGCGGATCAGCTAGATTATAGTCAATATGCCCTCATGTCTCTCCAAAAGCAGCCCGAGGCTACATAAACCCAACGGCTTCATCTTTTAACCCTTCAGTTCGCACACAATGACTCACTTACCACTATCACAGTAATCCCAGATATCCTCAGCCCCACAAGTCATTGAATCGTGTCTGGAAATTCCCAAAATTTGAGGTTACACAGACATTGCACAACTATTTTCCCTTTCTTGAGAGGTTAAGCTAAATGACTTAATGCTCTTTACACTGTAAAAAGTGATTATTTACTTAAAGCAAGTAAACCAATTGCCTTAAAAGCACAAGTTGACTTGACAAAAAAAAAAAAATATATATATATATATATAAATAATGGAAGTAAACCCATTGTAACTTAGAATGGCTTCATTTTTATAATTTTTTTAAATTTTACTAACTTTTTACAATAAAACAAATTGCTTTTTACAGTGTTGATGGGGCGGCAGAGTAAAAATGAAAGCTGTTAATAAATATTTTTAAGCATATAATCCTTTTAAGGGTTAGTTCACCCTAAATATGGAAATTCAATTACTTGCCCCATGTAGTTCCAAATTACTGAGACCTGAGAACACAAATTAAGAAATTTCGGATCAAATCTGTAAAAAATAGCTGTGATTTTAACATTTTATAGCTTTTTAAAATGCTACAGCTGTAAAAAGCTGCAATCTGGTTAACCATTCATTTCCTTAAAGGGCCATGAAACCCCCTCGTTTCAGCAGGGTGTTTTCACACCTCTACTTTGGAAAAAGTCAGAAAAGTGGGCGTGTCCAGCTCTGTTTAGGGGGGAGTGTCGGAGGAACTAAAGTGGGATGGTGTGGGATTGTCTATTTGGGAACGCTCGAGTTTCAGAGTCAAAACACACACACACACACGGGAGAAAGGGATGGTGTTTACATGGACATCTGTAGTCGAATTATTTGCCAAATTATTAAATGGTGGACTTTAACTGCAGTTTGGCTCTTTCATTCAGGGAATTCATTCATTCATTCATGAATATTTGATTCGAGGAACTGCTGTAAGCGTGTATTTTTCATGCAATGTTTGATCCCGTAAAAAAAAAAAAAAAAAAACCTCCGCATTTCCCGGAAACTTAGATGCACACGGCAGGTAGCATCAGAAAGCCATGTGTGTTATTCCGGTCACAAAATGCGGTGAAAATCCTACACGAGGTTAAAGTTGGGTTGTAGTGCTAACATGTTTACACTCTGTGAAATAGTTAACTTAGTTCGATACGAACAAACTGAATAAACAAAGAGCACTGGTCGCTCACTTACCAAATCTGTAGAGACAGGACAATCACCACCAACTAGAGCCGCGTCTTTATGAAGAGAATACTACAAGCGAATCCGGATTTCAGCATTTGCAGATGAGAACAGCTCTCAGGTAAACAATAATCCTCCTTTGACACGTAAGTTATTGTTGTCGAGCATCGCGTACACTGTTAATCCACACGTAAGTCTGAGCTCTCACAGAGAGAAAATGAAAACAAAACTTAACTGCAGCAAACTATAAAAGCAACACTTCACGCTTGTTTTGCCAATACAACGTGGCGTCTCTGTCGTCTAAACACTATGACAGTAATGAATATTAATGAAGTTGCACAATAGAGCGCGCTGATTGGTTTGAACTAAGCCTTACTCATGCATTAATGCATCACACTGTAAGATGTAATAAGACTCACTCAGGCACAGACGCCCAGTCTGCACGCTGGAATACAACGCTATTATGTCATGACCGTGACGCAGCTTTAAAAATTTGTTTCAAACCGGAAGTACGAATTTGCTTAAAATAACGCAAAAACAACCAATTTACACTTTTTAGTGAAATATAGGTGTCCTAATAGTGTTTTTAGCAGTGTGGGACACATATACGACTGTCAACAGCTCAAAAAATGTGTTTTGGTGTTTCGTGACCCTTTAACCCTTTATGGGAGATTTGCATCATGGATGTGCAGCCAATAAATCTGCAGCAACTGCGTGATGCAATCATGTCGATACATACCAAAATCTCTGAGGAATATTTCCAGTACCTTGTTGAATATACGCCACGAAGCATTAAAGCTGTTCTGATAGCAAAAGGGGGTCCAACGTAGTACTAGTAAGGTGTTCCTAATAAAGTGGCCAGTGACTGTTTCTCAGCCAAGAGGGAAGATATGTAAATATTAGCACCTAACATTTTTAAAAGATGTTTTTAGAACAACATCTTTAGGACATTAGTTGTAATAAAGTTGATAGAAAAACATTCTAAGAGAATTATTATTATTATGTGGATGGAATGTTCTAATAACATATAATGCTATGAGATCATTAATATAACATGAAACTGAAACGTTCTGAAAACGTTATGCATAACATTATTATAATCAAGAAAATAACATGAATACATTGTTTAAACAGTGGATGTTACACAGGTATAACTCAATGGAAACATTAATGGAATGTTTTTCGAACCTAAAATTGTTAGCTTGGTTACTGCTTCATGCACACTTAATGATGAGACGAGAGCTCAAAATCTAGAAAATTATGACTTATGTCATAAGAAAGATAATTCTATTTTGAATAGGAAAGAAATAGAGATCGTAAAGATTTTAAGTCTGCATGAACCACAAGTTGCTAAGACTTTTAGTTTAGCATGTTGATGTACTTCCAACTGAAATGAAATTATTCACTTTAAGAATAACATTAGTATAGGAAAAACAATGCTCATAGCAACATTACATACAGTTGATGTCAGAATTATTAGTATATTATTGCCTGTATATTTTTTTTGCTAATTTCTGTTTAATGGAAAGATTTTTTTTCAACACTTTTATAAACATGATTGTTTTAATAACTCATTCATTCATTTTCTTGTCGGCTTAGTCCCTTTATTAATCCAGGGTCGCCACAGCGGAATGAACCGCCAACTTATCCAGCAAGTTTTTACACAGCGGACGCCCTTCCAGCCACAACCCATCTCTGGGAAACACACATACAACAATTTAGCCAACCCAATTCACCTGTACCGCAGGTCTTTGGGCTGTGGGGGAAACCGGAGCACCCGGAGGAAACCCACGCAAACGCAGGGAGAACATGCAAACTCCTCACAAAAACACCATCGGAGTCGAGGTTCGAACCAGCAACCCAGCAACCTTCTTACTGTGAGGCGACAGCACTACCTACTGTGCCACTAAGTTGCCGTTTTAATAACTCATTTCTTATAACTGATTTATTTTATCTTTGCCATGTAAATAATATTCGACTAGATATTTTTCAAGATACTAGTCTTCTGCTTAAAGTAACATTTAAAGGCTTAACTAGGCAAGTCATTATAACAGTTATTTGTTCTGTAGACAATCAAAAAAATATATAGCTTAAAGGGGCTAATAATTTTGACCATAAAATGTTTTCTTTTTTTAAATATAAACTTTTATTCTAGCCTAAATAAAACGAATAAGACTTTCTCCAGAAGAAAAAATGTTAAAGGATATACTATGAAAAATTCCCTGATCTGTTAAACATAATTTTGGAAATATTTGAAAAGAAATTCACAGAAGGCCTAATCATTTTGACTTAAACTGTGTATTAACTATGGAGTCTGCTTAACTGCTTCTCTTCTCCTAAAACGTAAACAGCAATCTTCTCTGAAAACTCCACCTTTGGCCATTTCTGAGCTTATCCTGCTGTTGTTATTGTTGCTGGCAGAGGCCTAGTCTTTGAGAATGAAGCGGAACGTGGCGAGAGGTGAGAGTCTTCACAGGAGGACACTGAGTGATGGCCACAGCGCTCGCCTTCCTAAAAGCGATATCGTCTTACACGTCCACATCAAGTCAAAGGCCAAACCTCACGCTTGACTTCATCCAGCAAACAGCCTAAGAGGAAAGAGCCCCATCTCCTGTTTCAGAGGGTCATCTTCGTGACAGACTGATGTAGCACCTTTCCTCACCACAACACTGGACTTTAGGGACAACACTGACTGCTCTGGTTTCATGAATCTGACGTTATGGTCTTTGTACACTGAAATTTTCTTATGTGTTTTTCTCCTAGTTAAATTCGAAGAATTCGATATGCACACTAAGTCTGACGCGTGTTAATTTATTGTTAAACAATTGTCAAAAATTGTTCTTCTTAAACCACGTCATTATAGTCCATACTTTGATTATCATCAGAGTTGGCTGCAATACGTTCCTCAGTTACGTATTACTTTATCCTAATTGCATTTCTGGGAAATGCAGTATTGTAACGAATTACATTTTAAATTTGTGTAATTTGATGACAGTTACTAAAGTCAATGGAATTACGTTACTTATATTACAAATATAGTTTTTAGAAGACACGTTTTCCGCTGCAGCGTAAGTTAATAAGCAATAAGTTAACAAGCTGCAATGGTTGTTGTCGAAAGTGGTTGCTTCTTCAAGTAAAAATACAGACATTACTTTGATTTCATTGAGCGTGAAAACAAAAATATTGCTGTGAAATGCAGTCTATGTCCAGTCTCTAACGAACTTTCGACTGCTTTTAACTCGACCATCGACTTCTTCAAGCACTTGAACAGAAAGCATTCTATGATAACTTGTCGTCAAGGAGTGCAGCGGCACCAAAAAACAAGGTGGCCAAACTCAGCCTAAACAGCCTAAATTGGATTTTTGTGCAGGATCGGGAGCGGAGATATCTTCTGAATGTGAAGACAAGCGAAGACAAGCAGCTTATGTTCACATATTGCGTCTCAAATTCATTATTTCTGATGGGGGCACGCGGCTTGCGCTCGCATATTGGAAGTAGGGTTGCGTCGTTAGACGATGCTATCGCCCATCGCCGATGGCCAATAGACATCACGATGCTGAGCTAGCATTGCAATCCTCCGCCCGCCCTCTTTTCGCGAACCGAAGCTCGCAAAAAATACACCCGTTTGCACTAATGCGTCTAAGTTTTAAAATTACATTTTAGAACGGAAAACCATCCACATCCACACTGGAGTTTCATCTAGCATTTCACACTATACGAGTACCCCTTGCTGAAAATGCACATCACGTGACCACACACACACACACACACAACAACACACACACATACTGTCATGTGCTCGTCTGAGCTCCAGCTCAGTGGATGCTTTGAGCAGTGCGCGTCAGACAGTTTATCAAGGACGTGACGCGATCCAGCGTCACTATTTGTCAGTAAGTATGGACTATAATAGTTGTTAAACATGATATTTAATTGATCTTGTCTCTATCTAACGACTGTTCGGTCTTTTGAATCCATCAGGTAACGTTTCACAGCATCAGTACACTGCTTCAATCTTTTGCTTTCGCTCTTGTACTTAGTAATTTTATCGAAAAACCTCAGATACTGTTGGTTGGTTGTGCGCCTTTATTACCAACCAAGTTTGTCGACGCCATTATAACAACATAGATCACTCTGCCTATTCATGCCAGAGTCCTGCAGAAAAAGTGATTGACAGGTGGTAATTTGTGTGTAACTTGTCTTTATTTATTTATGATTTGTTTATGGGTAAAACAAAGACCATGCGGGTCAGGTGGTGGAAACGGTAGGCTACAAATAACTAATTTGTCATTAATTATTCATGAAAAATTAATTCACTGAAGCTTATGACAACAATGCCATCGTCCATCGCGATGTTTCACATTAGACATCGTACGATGCCACATTGGTCAACATCGCGCAACCCTAATTGGAAGCACATATTGTGCACTAAGGGTGTCACGATCCTCCAAATCCTCAATTCGATTACATTTTCGATTCTAAAGGTTCGATTCGATTTTAGATTATGAGTAATGAATTAATTAATGACCACTTAATTATTTGTAGCCTACCGTTTAAACTACCTGACCTGCATGGTCTTTGTTTTACCCATAAACAAATCATACAGTACATGAATAAAGGCAAGATACACACATAATTACCAACTGTCAATCACTTTTTTCTGCGGGACTCGTGAATAGGCAGTGATCTGTGTCGTTATAATGGCGTCGGTAAAAAAGACGCACAACCAACAGGAACCAGCCAACAGTATCTGAGGTGTTCGCTAAAATGACTAAGTACAAGTGAGTGAAAGATTGAAGCAGTCTACTGATCCTCTGCCTGGACCAGCTGTCTGGAGCGCATGGCTGTGTGCGTCTGTGTCTGTGTGGTCACGTGATGTGCATTTTCAGAGGTAGAGAGGAAGGAGGGCTGCTCAGAAATGCTACACGCCACTGTGGATGTCAAATCGTTGTCGTTCTAAAATGCCATTTAAAAACAAAGACAGTGTAAACAGGGCCTGAGTGTGTACTTTTCGCGAGTGGATTTGCAACGGGGGCGGGCGGAGGATCGCGATGCCGGTGTTGTCTATCGGACGAACCGAACGTAATACCTACATAGCAGAGCTTGCAAAACTGTGTTTTTTTGTCGACAACACGAACGTTGCCAACAAAACTCACTGGTTTTGGAGGCAGTGTGCAATAACCTTTACAGTGATTTCCTTTTGGATGAAATGCATGTAGACTTATGATGGTATCAGATTTTCTTGTTACAATTCATTGCTGAAGCTTTCGTTACAATAAACGTTACACTGCAAAAAAGGCTGTTCTTACTTAGATTTTTTATCTGTCCAAGTATTTAAAAAAATATCAAGAAGCATTTTCCAGACAAGCAAAACATATATTCTTGTTTAAAGAAAAAATATGCCAAAATCAAGTAAGTTTTTCTTTTAAACAAGCAAAATCATCTGCCAATGGGGTAAGCGAAATAATTGTATGTCGAAAGGAAAAACAAGATTAATTTGCTTACCCCACTGGCAGATGTTTTTGCTTGCTTTAAGGAAAAACTCACTTAATTTTGGCGTAATATTTCTTAAAACAAGACACTATATTTTGCTTGTCTGGAAAATGCTTCTTGATTTAAGAATTTTCAGATATTTGGACAAGAAAGAAGATAACAAATCTTAGTAAGAAAAGCATTTTTCCAATGTATTATTGCGATATATTGACTTAAGCTGCAAAAACTTAACTTAAACAGTTATTTTAAACACATTATTAGGCACTAACAAAGAATTTAACATCACCTAAGAGTAAAGATTCATGGCTTAAAGCTGGCCCATGGTCATCTTTGATTTGGCCCACCATCCCATCAGAGAACAAAATGATGATGAGGTTTGGGGCAAGTGCCTTTAACAGAGATTGTCATTTCTAATTTAACATAACCTTCTTTTTTGTTTGTTTGTTTTATTGCTAAAATAATATCAGCTATAAAAAAGCAAACTGAAATTAAATGTTTCAATGAAATTCATCTGTATATAAATCTGATTTTTAAAAATGGAAATACTGTCACTCGACGGACAGAAGACGATGCATAAAACAGACAAAGCAAATCAAGGCAAAAACAGGTGCTTCACTGGACTCCATTCGTATAAAAATGGCGTAGCTTTTGTTTTTAATATAATAAGTTAATTAAATTTTTGAGTGAACTATCCCTTTAAGCACATTGAAAAAAAAGATTTATTGGATTTACTTAATTAAGGCAAGTGGTTTCAAATTATGTATATGGGCTGAATTTAAAAACACTAATTCAATTTAGTAATGCTCAACGTAATTTGTTTAAATTCAGCCCATTTAAATAGTTTGCAACTACTTACCTTAAAAAAAGTCAGTTAGTGTGTGAAGAGCATGTGTGTGTGCATGAGGAACCTCACGTGATATGGTTGCACCCCAAGCGAGAAGCTCTACTCACCGTCCAGGTGGCTGACTTGGCGGTGCTGGACTGCTGGAAAGTGACCTCGAAGTTGTGCGGCCCGGGGTAGTCTGTATTGGAAGGGATGGCCGGGGCTGGAGACATGGCCTCGAAGGTTGAGTTTGGCTGCGAGTACGGCGACGGCGTTGGCACGTTGGAGGTGGTCTCTGAGCTGTAGGGACTGGTAGACGCTGCTCTGTTCCCCAAACCTTGGTCCATACTGCTGCTCAGTAGGCTGTACTGAGACTGAGTGGGGAAAGAAAGCAGAAAGAGAAGCAAGGGTGAGACAGGTAAAGCGGTGGGAGGGGATACAGGTGGAAAAAAAAGTTTGAAGGAAAGAGGGAGGAGATAAGACTACATCCATTTGACTTCTAGAGCTCCGGTTTCAGCGTGCGGAAAGGAGCCATGCCTTTAGGCGAAAGGGGTAGGTTGTAAAACACAACCGTAATCTGTCCGATGTCTAATTGCCTGCCATTCTCTTCTCTACCGTGCAAACACAAAACCTGCAGATCATACCCACCACTCATAAATTATGAAGTGTCTGTGAGTGTGTGTTGTGCTGGTAGGACCTCAACAGGTGTGTTCGAAGTATAACTCGGCTGAAGAAAGACGTGAGGGCATTAGGTAATGTGGTGAGTCCTAACATAACAGCTTTCCATTTGTTCTGAAAATAGCATGCGTTATCAATTTTGCTTCAGTCCCTTATTTATCCGGGGTCGCCACAGCGGAATGAACCACCAACTATTCAGACTCAGACTTTGTAATCCCATTTAGGGAAACTAAATTTGCAGCAAGATGCCGTAACACAGGCGATGTTCCATGTCCACATTAACAAAATATTACCATACAATATACAATATATAATTTTGTAGGTGCGTCTCCCTCCCCGCTGGACACATTCAATAACCTAATGGCCGCCATTATAAAAGAATTTCTAGTTCTATTTGTCCTAAAACGACGTCCTGATGGCAGCAGCTGAAACACATAGTACAACGGGTGATCCGGGGTGCATAGGATACCCTGAGCTCTCTTTAAAACATAATTATGGTAAATCACCATTGGACCAGTTTGGTTAAACCGATGATCTTGCCTGCCACCTTCACCAGGCTACTCAACCTGTTCTTATTTCACTCAGATTACCGTAACAAGCTACAATGCTGAAAGATAAAACAGATTCAATAAATTGTTTATAAAATATTGTCATCATAGAGGTACAAACCTGAAACGATCTAAGTTTCCTTCGAAAAAAAAACTGTTTTTGTTGAACTTTTTTAAAGAGTGTTAGGTTGAAATGTCAACATATTATCAATAACGCCCCCTAGATATTTCAATTTCAATGTCCAAGCCTTTGATATTTGTTATGCTGGGGGTAGGAGAAGCCTTCCTGTAATCTGTTATAATGTCTTTGGTTTTATTTACATCTATCAGCATATGTTTTACACAGCAGATGCAGCGGTGCTGGAAAAGTACGCAATAGGGTATATGCCGAAGCATGCTAATAGGACTTTTAGTTTGCCAGTAACCTGGGTTAAGCGCTTCCGGCGTACTGTATTCAATGCAAAAACCGGCGCGTTTAAGGTTTGTTTCTTTAAAAAGCAGCGATCTCCACGGGCGTGATATCCGATATAAAGTGGGTCTCAGGTTGTACAAGAAACACTGCATTAAATTACATTTTCATCCGCCATGTCTTTATAATATGAGCATGCATTTTACCCTAGTATATTCAATGTAGCTTCTGCGCTAGCCTGCCGATTCTGATGGGCACGTGCGAGTAAACAGCTTTTTGTCTCGTTTTACGCTTGAGCAACTAAATGAATGCCAAAGTTTATTTAACTGAATGTATTTTAATGACATTACAACATCGATGCTGTAAAAGGAACCGTATAAAATGAAAAAAAGTTCAAAATAACAGGTAAACGGAAGTTTATCAGTATGGGAAGAACACTGGCTCGGCATATACCCTATATCAATATTGATTTTTAAAACAGATATTTGACCCCAAAATGACAATTACTCACTATTGTCACGATCACCAGCGATCCAGACTGTGCAGACACACAGATCACATAGGACTACAAATCTGCTGGTTAATGGACCACAAGAACCAGTCATGCACCACTCACACACCTGGCCTAGATCCCCATGATTGCAGACAGACACAGCTAAAGCTACTCATGAACTGATTACATGGACAGCACACAAACACACAGTCTTGTTTACTGTTTAGTGACATTAAAATGCATTTCCTTTGTCTTGCATTGCCGTGTTTTGATCCTTGCCTTGTTTATATCTTTATTCAATTCAATTCACCTTTATTTGTATAGCGCTTTTACAATGTAGATTGTGTCAAAGCAGCTTCACAGAAGATCATAGTTTATCCCTGTCTGCTGCCTGCCTTGGACCATCTGCCTGTTATTTTGCCTACGACTCTGGATTGCCCATATACATCTGTTTGTCCCTGTGTTGACCATTGCTTACCTGACCTCTCTAATAAACCTGCATTTGAAATCGCACCCCTGTTGTCAGCGTCACATCAACGTTACAACAATTTATTCCCTCTATACAAGTGGTTTCAAACCTTTATGACTTATTTATACTAGAGCTGGGCGATAAAACGAAAAGAAATCGTAATCGAGTCGGCACCAGTGGTGTAGTGATTAGTGCGTCGACACATGCTCTTCGGTGTTCACGGCGACCCGAGTTTGAATCCGCCTCGAAGTCCTTTGCTGATCTATTTCCCTCTCTCTGCTCCCAATGCTTTCCTGTAAATTCTCTCTACTTTCCTATCCAAAATAAAGGTAAAAACCCCAAAGAAATAAAAATAAAAAAAGAAATAAATTGTAATCGACATTCAGAACCTATAATCGATAAATTTTTTTTCAGGTCAATTTTTTCAATTACTTTCCCTACCGTGTGTGAAGTCACGTGACCCTGCTTTGTCAAGGCTAATATTTACTTATTATATTATGATTTATACATATTACTTTTTTTTTTACTTTTTACAACACATTTTAGGTACAATATATATACTGTAAATTTCTCTTTCTTAAAACTCTACTATTTTTCATATTTTTTATATTAATGTTAAGCACCTTGGGTCTGAGAGTAACGCAATTTCGATTCTCTATATGTCTTGTACATGTGGCTGAATTGAAAATAAAGCTGACTTTGACTTATATTATTCTGATATTTGACTTCTGCCAAGCGCATGCGTACAGTCAGGCGCAGCCTTCGCATACCCGTGAACCTCTCAAAATAATGTCCCAATGGGCTTTGGGATTGGTCGGTTTGATAGCAGTGATGAGGGTGGGCAGTGCGGAAAGCCGCGTTTTAGGCAACGTGTGTTTTCATTTCAGTTGTTCAGCGTTGATGCTTAATAAATAAATTATAGATAGTAGACAGTGTGTGTTTACTTCTATTATTTTAAAATCAACCTTCATTCAAAAATCCCTCACTTGTAATATGTGAGCATATTTACTGTACAAAACTTGTCAGTGGGTTTCCCGGTGATGAGCACCAGCTGCGTAAAAAACATATGCTGGATAAGTTGGCGGTTCATTTCACTGTGGCGACCCCAGATTAATGAAGGGACTAAGCCAAAAAGAAAATGAATGCTATACCATGATGCCACACAAGAGAATTCATAAATGGGAGTGAAGCGACGCAACTGACGAGGATAGGTCACATGATCTTGACAAATCATACTGCTCGATTCATAATGCTCACATTCATACACTATAAAATGTACTTTTCTAACGGTTGAGTAGTACATTTAAATTCAAATACAGTACCTACTCGAGTAGTAGACAATTTCGGACGCAGCACATGACTGTTCCAAACTGCGGTAAACCTTGAAACCAGTTATCATCCCATGCCTATTAAAGAATAGTCATCTTTAGCTAAATTTGAGCAAACATGTTGGATTCGGACACACTTTACTTTGTGTTTGTATAAGAGATACTAACAGCCCCGGATTAAGAATTCAGAGGCCCCTGAGCACAATGTGTTGTAGGCCCCCTACCTAGCCTCGCCCCTATACTTGAATTAAAGAATAAGATTAATATATATATATATATATATATATATATATATATATATATATATATATATATATATATATATATATATATATATATATATATATATATATTATTCTATACTGGACATTATTTCTTTTAAGTGACGAGACTTTTGTCTAAGCAAAGTCAGACCCTAATGTTCTAATTAAATAATTAAAAATCAAGGCATGATCATATTTTATTTTGGTAAAATAAGCACAATCTAGAGGCCTTTGCCTTTTATATGCACCACTTCTGATACCAAATGATCAACTAGAAGTCAAGTTATTATGTTTTTCCCAAAAACTGTCAGGTAGAGTACACAACCTAGGAATAATGCCAATAATAGCAGTTAATATTAAAACACATTAAAAGTGTATTAGAAAATTCAAAAAGTTAGTCTTTTTTTAAAGTTTGAAAGTTTTAAACAATTTTCAGTATTTTTTCGCTCAATTTATTAGTCATGTTATGTAACAGTTGTTTAAAATAGCCTTTTGATGTAATTAAGTATGCATGTTTTAAATCTCTCTATTAAAAGGTGGCTATTCAACTGCATGAATATAATAATTATAGAAAAAGTAAGTTATACATTTTTTTTCCAACAAGAAATCGCAAATGAATCAAAAGTGACAGTAACAAAAACCAAAAGTTAAGAAGTCATCAGAGCTTTGATCTGCACCCATAAAGTATAATAAAATGGATGAAAACAGTTGCATACATTTGGAAACCAGTCACACATACACTGAAAAAAATTATTCAAAGATGATTCCTTG
>NC_141028.1:55675000-55712500 GCF_052040795.2 Danio rerio | reverse complement strand
CTTGACGTTGGGGGTATGGAGTAAAGCAAGCACATTTTAAGGGCTTTGCAGTGGGAAAATTTCGGAGAACTTTGCCAAGAACAATTCCCCTCAAGTCTGGATAATGTGAGGCAATATAGCAGCGCGGCCAATAGATGGTTATGGATGTCAAAAGCCGCAAGTTTCCAAAAAAGAACCAGCAGAGACCGACCTCAAGGCCTTTTGAACCGAGTGAGTGACATCCTGTTGGCTCACACCAAGAAAGCCACAAAGTGAAAGTTTTGCTTCGCAGTTATTGAGAGCGCTCTCTCGTTTTTTTTTTTTTTTTTTGGGGTGAGTTTAGAGCTGTGAATGCGTGATTGTTATTGATTTTGTCGATTAATCCAGAATCGGTCGCTCAGTTTGTGGTTAACGAAACCTGTAGCCGAGATTTGACTGCTGGATTTCATTGTTCCAGCCTGAAACCGAACTAAACCATGATGTCAAACACAATAAAGCAGATTAATTAAATTAGAAAATACACACACACACACACACACACACACATATATATATATATATATATATATATATATATATATATATATATATATATATATATATAAACTATTAGGGCTGCAAAATATTGGAAAAATCGGACATTTCAGTATAATGTTTTGCTGCAATATACACTCACTGGCCACTTTATTAGGTACACCTGTCCAACTGCTTAAATTTCCAACCAGCCAATCACAAGGTAGCAACTCGATGCATTTAGGCATGTAGACATGGTCAAGGTCATGCTGCAGTTCAAACCGAGCATCGGAATGGGGAAGAACTAAAATCACTTTGAACGTGGGATGGTTGTTGATGCCAGACGGACTGGTCTAAGTATTTCAGAAACTGCTGATCTACTGGCATTTTCTTGCACAATCATCTCTAGGGTTTACAGAGAATCTGAAAAAGAGAGAATGGTGTTGTCTTGGTGTGGTTAATTACGCTACATAAACCTTGTAATAAACTGCCAGTACTATATATCAGTGTTCCTCAACCACAAGGCCGCGGACCAGCACCGGTTTGTGGATCAATTGGTATCAGGCCACACAAGAAATCAATAATTATTTCTGTTTTATTATCTGAGTCTGAACGATGTTTTATTTTGAAAAATGACCGTATTCTCTTGGTTACATCTCAGTAACTTAATAGCCCAAAATTAACCCACAAGCAGCAAAATGACTAAGAAACAAGCGTCTTTGCAAAGTTTCTTTGCTAAAGTGGAAAAAACCCAGTGAAGGACTAACAAAGAACTGCCAAAGAATAGATTCACTGTTGTATTTAAATTTGAGGATGGGTAGATAGCAGTGGTAGATGTTAGTGTTCACGTGTCCTGCAAATACATGTTTCAAAAAAATGTATGGTTGAGTTTTTATTATACAATATTTATTCTGATAATTTTGAATCTTAACAAAAAAACTAATACTGAAAGTAATAAAATCTAAACTAAAATTAAGCAATTTAAAAATATAGAAACTAATAAAAACTAGTGAATCTACCTCTAAAAACTAACTAAACTAACTGAATTTGAAAACAAACAGTCAAAACAAAATTAAAATTAAAACCTTGGCGTTGTGATAAAAAGTCTGGGACCACTGCTATATATCTTATTTCTTATACATTATATTATTTCAAACTATGAAAATAACAATATAAGTCACCTTGGTAAACTGTAGAGTTGTATTTTTAACATCAGAAGTCCACAGAGCAGAGATCAGGGTCCCATAATGCAAGTCATAACCGTAAATGAACGGAAAACACACAAAATACAGAATCTGTGTATCAACAGACATTTTGTACAGTGTGATACATCTGGAAAAACTGTGTCGGTGTCATGATCCCCAGCGATCTAATAGCTGCAGAACACTTAAGGACTACAAATCTGCCATTTCTGAACTACAAGACCCAGTCATGCTGCACACACAACCGGTTCCAGATCCTGACTGATTGCATACAGCTGAGCCTGCTCAAGTACTGATTGCACACATATATACAGCTCACTTTGAGACACTCATTGCTGAGTCTTGTCTACTCTTTTAGTGACAGTACAACGTGTTTTCCTTTATCTTGTTTTTCCGTGTTTTTGATCCTAGCCTTGTTTATTTGTTCAATCCTGTTTGCTGTCTGCCTTTTGACCATCTGCCTGTTATTTTGACTACGACTCTGGATTTCCCTCATACATCTGTTTGCTTCTGTATTGATCATAGCTTGCCTGACCATTCTCGCTAATAAAACCCTGCATTTGGATCCTCAACCCTGCTGTCAGTGTCACATCCCCTGGTTACAGTCGGTCATCGACTCTGAAGGATTTTTAAGTGGGAACGCAATACAAATATTTAAAACCAATCAAACTTAATTTAAGACGTTTAAAGACTTTTACGTCAAGAGGTTTTACTTACTTAAACTGTATGTAAATGTAAATTTTTAACCCAAATCTACTGTACGCTTGGCGAATGGATGATTGGTATGTTATAAGGGCACAAACACAAAGCTTTAGTGGTTGATGTAATGACTTGTGCTCAAGTTTGTCGCACAAGTCCGCAGGTTGCTATTTACCCACCAAAAGATATCCACAAGTGGCTTTGCTTTCTCAGTACGAACCATTTTTCATCAAGCAAAAACTCCAATGAACTCAAAACATTTCTGCTGTAAATACCAGGAAGCCAGCGACTATCTGATAAACCATATATCACCAGTTTAATAAGCTCTTTTTTTTTTGTGGGCCAAGACAAACATTAAGAGTGCACTGATAGCGACCGCTCCACCGTGGGTAATTAAAAATAATCGCTCCCAGCTTAGCATTGTTTGATTCTCTATTATACTCTTATCGACATCTCCTGTCCTGTCAGTGCTTGTGAGAAAGACACGGCGGGCGGTGAAACGGATGACTAAAGGAATGTCAAATTCCCATTGTGCGAGCACAAAGGTGAGAAGGGAGAGAGCCACGGAAAGTGAGTTTGTTTAACACTTATCACATTGCAAGAGCTAACAGAAGCCCTGGCGTTTGGGTCGGGATGCGGTGGGTGCGGAGAGAGATAGAAGGCGAAACACAATGACAGATTTAATAGACAAACACTCGAGACTTTTGTGCAGAAGGTCACGCTAACCTTTCCTCAACGATATGTATGTTTTTCGACACCGCGACTGCTGTTTGGCCAGGCTGATATCAAATGAGATTACTTTGAAGATGCTTTATATTGTGTCTTAACATCTAAAAGAAATATATAAAGCAAGAGTATTGGCCGTTTGTAACAGTTGAAGGCCTCTTGTAAATTTCTTTTATAAATATTTCCCAAATGATGTTTAACAAAGCAAGACTTTTTTTACAGTATTTTCTATAATTTTTCTTCTTCTGGAGAAAGTCTTATTTGTAGATTTTGGCTAGAATAAAAGCAGTTTTAATAAAAAAATTTAATAAAAAAAAAAAACATTTTAAGTTCAATATTATTAGCCCATTTAAGCAATTTTTTCTGGTTTAAATATTTATATTATTAGAAATTTGAGCAGACATACACTTGTAAATACACTTTTTTTAAAAATATATATAAACAAACTTTTATAAAAACATTTAATAGTTAGACATTTAAAAAAAAGAAACAACACAATGAAAAAAAACAGTCATAAAAATAATAATAATACTAATAATAATAAAAAAAACATGTATTACCCCACCAACCACCCACCAGTGCAATCCAATGGTAAAAGGAGATACTAAACAGAGTTAATTTTGTTGACGAAAAATTTTGTTACAATTTTTTTGACAAACAAGTTTCAACCGACGGAATCTAGACATAAAGTAAATAATATTAAGTGATGACGACAAGTATAATAAAAATATACTGACATTTTTGTTGACTAATAAAAACGAGACGAGAATGTAATTATTTTTAACATCTGTAAGGATGTGATGATACTGTAGTGCTATAATCTCTGCTTATCAGGGAATCGCATACAACTAAACTGCCCTAAAAGTGAAGCACACTTTTATATTTTACCTGCATGTACTGTAACACCAACTAAAACAGCAGTTTGCTATAGACTGACATTGCAAAGTGAACCTAAACTATTTAAAGCCCTTTCAAAAATGTAATGGCTTGAAACTGTTCAACAGACTGGTCAAAAACACTAGCAGTTTACCAAGTTAAAATAAAGGGTTTGCTAAAAAATTGCACAATCCTGCATTTTCAGATGGCTACTGTTCATACATGTGGATTGATTGCCGACACAAATTTTACATAATACTTATGATATAAATAAAGAATGCAAATGTAATTTTAGGTCTTTAATGGAAAAGATTATTTCTAAATTTCAACCAGTTACCAGGTACCGGGTGCGTGACGTCATCGACTTTCGCTTTAAGATTTAAAAGGCTAGCATTGCACCAGACCCCCTTAAGTGGTTACTTTGAAAGTGTAGAATCTATATTTTATGCACATATGCATCACTTTGGTTAATAATCTACTGTACAAAAGTTATGTACACTTAAATACACAGTATTTTGGATACATTTTGTATTGTGATAGTTTGATCAAAAAAAGAATAGTGAAATATGTAAACAATAGCCCCTTTCACACAGTGATACCGGTAAATATCTGGAAAATTTCCGGAACGACTTTACCGGTATATTCAAAAAAGCACTGTTCACACAGGCGAGGACGTTACGGAAATTTTCCGGAAAAGAGCATTCACACATCCATTCCAAAATACCGGTAAATTCTGACATCATTCACCACAAATGAGCTTTAAACGGCTGCGCTTGTATTTGTAAACATTTGACTAAATTACAAACTCTGTGGATGATCAATATTGTGAACAACTTTCGCAGGATCACTTTCGCATGTCGAGATGTTCATAATATGTGCGTGTGCAGGCGCTCACAGGCACACGCAAAGCTTGAAGGTAAACAAACAACGGCTTATCATAAGCATCTCATCGATGATTATTTACACAGTTGGCATTAAGAAGAACATATAAACGTGATCTGACTAACTTCTAGCAGCTAAATGTGTCTGGAAAAATATTCAAAGGCTTTTATTCTCACAAACCGCGCGGACGTAAATGCGTCTGACTGTTGTGATTGGCTAAAGCAGACGTCTCACGTCAGCACGTTCTAGACGTGCACGCGCTTATTACGGCAATCTTCCTTCTGCATTCACACAGCGCAGCATTCCGGCAAATTGCCGGTAATGTTACAACTTCTCTTTCCGGAAAATAGCCAGAACGAATTTACCGGTATTTTCAAAAAGGACCTGTTCACACATACAACCTTTCCGGAAAATTGCCGGCAATTTTCCAGAAAGGTCTGTATGTGTGAAAGGGGCTTATGATCGGTCTCTGTGGCTTGTACAACACCTCTCATCAGTTGGAATACAATAACTTTTGCATAGATTATGGTAGAGACATTTTTCTTTTTCCCTATGATTACCGACATGTGCAGGAACTACCAATAATTACAGCACGCTAGACCACACAGAAACTAAAAGGTACACTTTTAAATTTGATTTAATAAAAAAAAATACAAAAAGCGCCTCTTTTTTTAGGTGTTTATTATAACACAGACAACATATACAGTTATTTTAAACATTTTCAATAGTGTTTTATAGCTATTTAGTGTTATAACTTTATAACTAGTGTATTGTAGTTTTTTTTTTTTTAAATGATACCAAATTTTTGCATTTACATCTCTGCATGTGGATCTGGGAAGCTTTTAAATGTGGGTAAATAACAGCAGAGACTGTTTTATTTATTTTTAATTTAAAAAGACTAAAGAAGACTAAAATATGACTAAAACTAAAATGGAATTTAAGTCAAAAGACTAAGACTAAAACTAAATCAAAAGTTGCTGTCAAAATGAACACTAGTACTAAAGGCATTTTTATGTATTAATCACAAGTTTGTTGAAAGGAAATAAATGAGGGCCAATTTTTTTTAAATAAAAAACATTGTCTATTATGGTATGCCTGATTTTTTTTCTAGATGTAATGTACCCGTTAACTCTGCCGGCCATAATTTAAGAGTTGAAACTTCATATTTTCTTCCAAAACGAAAGGATATGTTTATTGGCAGAGATCAACCCATATGAAACAAACTGTTGTTGTACCCGTGTCTCAAAAAAAAGTCTCAAAAATTTTTCGGAAACCCTAAATATAATTAATATAGGATCTTTAATCGCAATGTCTAATGCAGGGGTGTCCAAACTCAGTCCTGGAGGGCCGGTGTCCAGCATATTTTAGTTCCAACCCCTTTTAAACACACCTGAAGCAGCTAATCAAGCTCTTTCTAGGTATACTAGAAACTTCCAGGCAGGTGTGTAAAAGTAAGTTGGAGCTAAAGTGTACAGGACACCGGCCTTTCAGGGTCAAGTTTGGACACCACTGGTCTAATGTATCTAAAAAAAGACTTGACATATTTGGTTTCAGAAACTCTGTTATTTGGGACAATTAACAGGAATGAGACAGGTTGGAATCTAAAAACTGTCACACAATGATGACACTTCTGGAAATATTTCAATTAATTTACACTTGAAATAATGAAGCCCGTGAAGCGCTTTAAACTGAATGAGACAATGTCTTGCATTAATGGAACATCTCTGAAACATCTTCCCAAATTTCACTTGGAATTATATTTTTTTTTTCTCATTTTACAATGACTTATTGACCTAATTAACCTAGTTAAACCTTTAAATGTCACTTTAAGTTGTATAGAAGTGTCTTGAAAAATATCTAGTCAAATATTATTTACTGTCATCATGGCAAAGATAAAATAAATCAGTTATAAGAAATGAGTTATTAAAACTATTATGTTTATAAGTGTGTTGAATAAATCTTCTCTGCGTTAAACAGAAATTGGGGACAAAAATATACAGCGGGGCTAATATTCAGGAGGGCTAATAATTCTTCGGCTGTACATCTGAAATATATTAAATGGAGCATATTCATGACGCCATTATTCATCCAGTCCTTTAGTGCAACTCATATTGACAGAGCGATACAGATAAATGATGGTGTAGACGGTGTTTATTGACAAGTCATTTGGGAGGATGATCAGTAATAATCAAGGAGGAGTAAAGGACACCTGAAACGTCCCACCAATGACTGATAAATCCCCAACAGATTTAAATTCAGAAAGCATAAGGAAAGTGTTTACTTTAATGTTCTGATTAATTTTTTAATTAAACTACAACATTAAGAAATGAGTAAAATATGTTTTGTTGTCAGTCAGTGTGTAATGAATATGTGCAAATATTAAACAACATACTTTTTCTGACTTACATGTACAGTTGAAGTCAGAATTATTAGTCCCACTGTTTATTTTTTTCCCCAATTTCTGTTTCTCTGAGAGCTGATTTTTTTCAACACATTTCTAAACATAATAGTTTTAATAACTCATTTCAAATAACTGATTTGTTTAATCTTTGCCATAAAGACAGTAAATAATATTTGACTAGATATTTTTCAAGCCACTTCTATACAGCTTAAAGTGACATTTAAAGGCTTAACTAGGTTAATTAGGTTAACTAGGCAGGTAAGGGTAATTAGACAATTTATTGTATATAGTGATGGTTTGCTCTGTAGACTATCAAAAAAAAAAAAAAAAAGCGTAAAGGGGATAATAATTTTGACCTTAAAATTATGTTTAAAAATTAAAAACTGCTTTTATCCTAGCCGAAATTAAACAAATCAGACTTTTTCTAGAAGAAAAAATATTATCAGACATACAGTGAAAGTTTCCTTGCTCTTTTAAAGATAATTTAGGAAATATTAAAAAACGAAAAAAAATAAATTAAATTTTAAGGGGGGCTAATAATTCTGACTTCAACTGTATACCAAAAACAATTATCCATTGGATTTACATTTTTTTTTTTAAGTTAACTGGTTGTAAAGAATTTATATTGGCTGAATTTAGACAAAAAAAATTTAATTTAGTAATGTTTAACTTAATTTGTTTGTTTAAATTCAGCTCATATAAATTTAAGTTTTCAACAATCTGCAATGAACCATTTTTTGAAATATATAAAAAAATATGTAATTATACTAAATGTTATTTGTATATTTTATTTATTACAAATTTCTCGCTGCAAATTTTTTTTTTTTAAAGGATAATGCAAACTATAAAAATTTCAAATGAACCTGTTTGATTTTTTAAATCATCAAATATGTCTATAAACAAATATAATAATATGTTTATTTCATTATTGTTTGAATGAAGACTTTTTGCCTAGCTTTTTTATTCTGATTTTAAGATTTTAGCAATTGTGTTTTTGTTTTTGTTTTTGTAAATATACAACATGTTCAGTAAGGTTGGACTTGGCTGAGACAAAAGTCTTTGGATTCATCTTCAATGCCCCCTTAATCTTACCCCAGACATGCTCAATAATGTTTATATCTGGTGACTGGGCTGGCCAATCCTGAAGCACCTTAACCGTCTTTACTTTCAGGAACTTTTTATGTGGAGGCCGAAGAATGAGAAGAAGCGCTATCCTGCTGAATCTAACCCCAAACCATGATTTTTCCTTTACCAAACTTGACTGATTTCTCTGACAATTTTGGGTTTATACGGGTTCTAATAGGTCTTTGGCAGTATTTGTGATGATTGGGATGCAGTTCAACAGATGATTGGAAAAATCTACCTTCTGCCACTTTTCCAAATGATCAACCAGAAGTCAAGTTATTACTTATTGCCCTTACAACTGGGATCGACAACAAGATATATATATATATATACATACACACACACATACATACATACATACATATACACACTCACACACACACACACACTATGATTTATAAGTTTAAGATTTATATATTAAATTAAATGAAAACGATTAATAATTTATGATTTAAATACTTTGAAACCCATTAGTTGTTGCATTGCAAAGGGTTGTATGAAATAAAAATGTATGACATATATACTCTATTTTGTCCTAAAATGAAATTTAATTTAACTTTCAATGAAAATCTACAGACAGGGTGAAGAAAAAGAAAAAGCCCTATTTAGATTCGTATGCGCACTTGATATGCATGTGCATTATTGCATAGATATGCAACTAGAAAATATCTAATTTTATAAATGCTTTTATTTATGTTGTCGCCAGCATTATGATTGACTGTTTGAGAAGCAATACTGCTTCATCAATACATGCAGAATGTGAAATATTGACGATCTATCAATATTGTGCCGAGTCAGACTGGGCAATGTGCTTTTGGATGAAAGTGCTTCTCTTGTGTCTGTGGAAGATCAATAAGAGCTCTTAATTCAAAGCAGGACTTCTCGAGTATAAAAATGCATATAGAAACATACTTGCGAGATGAGATAATTCATCATGCGCAGGCTGAAGTCAAACTCCAGGGAAACTGTCACATGATGACAGAGGCAAAATACAATTCCATCCATCGCTCTCAAATACCAAAGGGCGATATTAACTTTACACTGCATCACAACATTTTCAGGTATTTATTGCAAGAATGATATCAGTCAAGATAATTCTCCAACGAGACACAAAAAAATAATAATCATGCACCTTTGCAGAGAAGTAAACCTATTGCTTTTAAAGTGATTAGTTGACTTTACTTTTAAAAAGTGAAAAAGCCAGTCGCATTGAAAGCGATCAGTTGACAGTTGAGGAAAAGTGAATAGATGTGTTACTTTTTAAAGCGATTAGTTGAGTTTATTTTTTCAAGTAAGTAACTGTGTTGGTTTTAAAGTGATTAGTTGACTTTACTTTAGAAAAGTAAAGATGTGTTACTTTTTTAAAAGCAATTAGTTGAGTTTACTTTTTAAAAAGTAAACCCATTTCTTTTAAAGTGATCAGTTGACTTTACTTAAAAAGTAAGCCAGTTGTTTTTAAAACAGCTAATTCTTTAATTAGTCAACTTTACTTTAAAAAAGTGAGTGGATGTGTTACTTTTAAAGCGATCGGTTGACTTAACTTACAAAAGGTGAGTATATTTGCTACTTTTAAAGCACTTAGTTAAAGCATTGACTTAAAAAATTGATTAAACCATTTGCATTAAAACCAATTAGTTGACTTTACTTTAGAAAAGTGATTAGATGTGTTACTTTTAAAAGCGATCAGTTGACTTTACTTTATAGAAGTGAGTAAATGTGTTACTTTTAAAAGCGATTAGTTGACTTTACTTTAGAAAAGTGAGTAGATGTGTTACTTTTAAAAGCGATTAGTTGACTTTACTTCAGAGAAGTGAGTAGATGTGTTACTTTTAAAGCGATTAGTTGACTTTACTTTAAAAAAGTGAGTAGATGTGTTACTTTAAAAAGCGATTAGTTGACTATACTTCAGAGAAGTGAGTAGATGTGTTACTTTAAAAAGCGATTAGTTGACTTTACTTCAGAGAAGTGAGTAGATGTGTTACTTTTAAAAGTGATTAGCTGACTTTACTTTAGAAAAGTGAGTAGATGTGTTACTTTTAAAAGCGATTAGTTGACTTTACTTCAGAGAAGTGAGTAGATGTGTTACTTTTAAAAGTGATTAGCTGACTTTACTTTAGAAAAGTGAGTAGATGTGTTACTTTTAAAAGTGATTAGTTGACTTTACTTCAGAGAGGTGAGTAGATGTGTTACTTTTAAAAGCGATTAGTTGACTTTACTTCAGAGAAGTGAGTAGATGTGTTACTTTTAAAGCGATTAGTTGACTTTACTTCAGAGAAGTGCGTAGATGTGTTACTTTTAAAGCGATTAGTTGACTTTACTTTAAAAAAGTGAGTAGATGTGTTACTTTTAAAAGCGATTAGTTGACTTTACTTTAGAAAAGTGAGTAGATGTGTTACTTTTAAAAGCGATTAGTTGACTTTACTTCAGAGAAGTGAGTAGATGTGTTACTTTTAAAGCGATTAGTTGACTTTACTTCAGAGAAGTGCGTAGATGTGTTACTTTTAAAAGCGATCAGTTGACTTTACTTTATAGAAGTGAGTAAATGTGTTACTTTTAAAAGCGATTAGTTGACTTTACTTTAGAAAAGTGAGTAGATGTGTTACTTTTAAAAGCGATTAGTTGACTTTACTTCAGAGAAGTGAGTAGATGTGTTACTTTAAAAAGCGATTAGTTGACTTTACTTCAGAGAAGTGAGTAGATGTGTTACTTTTAAAGCGATTAGTTGACTTTACTTTAAAAAAGTGAGTAGATGTGTTACTTTAAAAAGCGATTAGTTGACTATACTTCAGAGAAGTGAGTAGATGTGTTACTTTTAAAAGTGATTAGCTGACTTTACTTTAGAAAAGTGAGTAGATGTGTTACTTTTAAAAGCGATTAGTTGACTTTACTTCAGAGAAGTGAGTAGATGTGTTACTTTTAAAAGTGATTAGCTGACTTTACTTTAGAAAAGTGAGTAGATGTGTTACTTTTAAAAGTGATTAGTTGACTTTACTTCAGAGAGGTGAGTAGATGTGTTACTTTTAAAAGCGATTAGTTGACTTTACTTCAGAGAAGTGAGTAGATGTGTTACTTTTAAAGCGATTAGTTGACTTTACTTCAGAGAAGTGCGTAGATGTGTTACTTTTAAAGCGATTAGTTGACACCACTTTAGAAAAGTGAGTAGATGTGTTACTTTTAAAAGCGATTAGTTGACTTTACTTTAGAAAAATGAGTAGATGTGTTAATTTTAAGCGATTAGTTGGCTTTACTTTAAAGAAGTGAGAACGCCTACTTTACTTTGTCTACTTTACTAGGTTGACTTTACTTCAAAGAAGTGAGTAAACATTTGCATTTAAATAAATTATTGAACTCTACTTTAGTAAAGTGAGTAAACTCATTGCTTTTAAAGCCCTTAGGTGACATTACTTTAGAAAAGACAGTTGTTTTTAAAGCACCTTTTTGACTTTACTTAAAAAAAGAGAGTAAACTCGTTGCTTATAAAGCAGTTATTGACTTTCCTTAAAAGAGGAAGTAAGTACAGCGTATTAAACTGATCAAACTAAGACAATAAACACACAGTTGTGGATACATATGGTATATCTGGGTTCTCAAGCCATGCTTTGAATTTTTTATAAAGAACAAACTATAGTTATAATACAATACTTATCAACCTAGCCATTATCACTTTATAGAATACTGTAAAAAAGTATGATTCTCATTCTGTATTATGACACCACATGTATTAACACAATAAATAATAATAATCATTCAAAAGATCAACTGATTTAGAGTCAGTAAATGTCGCTTCATAACATGCAAAACTCTATTACACATGATGCTAATATTCATTACACAAACTGATTTGTTTTCCAGAATGTGATTGTATATCACAAATTATAAGACATCACCCATCCCTATAAATGACCGTCTAAGTATTTGCTGCATATTCATGTTGAAGCATAAAAAGAGGAAAAGCAAACTGTTCATCTGAGATGTCTGGAGAACCGCGGTGTGGTTGCATTAGCTTAGTGCTCAGAAAAACAAGTTTTCCAGTCTTCTATTTAAGTTTCGCTCGTTCAGAGTTTGACATATGGAAGGAGAAAAAGGAGAGAGGTTAGGAGAAGTCACTCTGACATCCGGACTGCGGCTCTCCAAATACGGCAGACTCAGTTCTGCCAAACATTAAAGTCAAAAGTCTCTTGTGAGTTGCATAAGTGCATATATATGTGGGTCGAGGGGCACAAACGCCGGCTTTCTTGGCTTTGGGGTTGAGGCTGGGGTCAGGTACATCTGACACCCTCCAGCCCAGAGAAATGCTAAACAAGTTACTGATGGGATTTCTTTTCTGGGTAAACAAATGGACGGTGTGTATTCGCTGCCTGCTCACGCTAGCTGATGTCAGAGGAGAGAAGGTGAGCTCACTTTTGAGGAAAACACACACCTTTTTTCTGTACAAACAGGTAAACCAAACTAATTAACAGCCAACACTGTAAAAGGTCTAGACAACATTTGCTTTTTATTGTTACTTTTACTTATTTATTTGCACAGTTGTGATAATTATTAGCCCTCCTGAATTATTAATAACCGATTTATTTTATCTTTGCATGATGACAGTAAATAATATTTGACAAAATATTTTTTAAGACACTTCTATACAGCTTAAAGTGACATTTAAAGGCTTAACTGGGTTAATTAGGTTAACTAAGCAGGTTAGGGTAATTAGGCAATTTATTGCATAACAATAATTTGTTCTGTAGACTATCGAAACAAAACGCAGCTTAAAGAGGCTAATAATTTTGTCCTTAAAATGGTGTTTAAAAATTTGAAATTGCTTTTATTTAAGCTGAAATAAAAGAAATCAAACTTTCTCCATAAGAATCCATTTTTTTAAGTATTATTTACAAGTTATTGAGTATTTGCTGCCTGCTCACACTAGCTCATGTCAGAGGGTGGTGAGCTCACTTTTGAGGAAAACACACCTTTTTCTGTACAAATAGGTAAACCAAACCACACTGTAAAAAACATAACATGACGAAAAATTCTAGACAACATATGTTTTTTTTTTTTAAAACAAAACACACAAAACAAAAAACTCAAAACAAAACAAAACCACAAAACACAAAAAAACCACTAAACAAAGACTAAACAAAAAACAAAAAACTAACAATAAAAACAAAACACAAAAATAAAACAAAACACACAAAACAAAACATAAAAACAAAATTAAACACACAAAAACAAAACTAAACACACAAAAAACACAAAATCAAAACACAAAAACAAAACTAAACACAAAAAACTGCACAAAACAAAACAAAACACATAAACAAAACACAAAAAGCAAAACTAAACACACTAAACAAAACCCCCCCCCCCCAAAAAAACTAAACACACAAAACAAAAAAATCTAAACAAAACCACAAAACACAAAAACCCACACACAAAAAAACACAAAACCCACAAAAAAAAACACTAAACAAAACACACAAAACAAAAAACAAACAGCTATTTTAAATACATTATTTTTGATTAATGTTTGTACATTGTTTTTTATTTTATTTTTAAGTTTTCATTTCATCAGGTTTTCGATTTGCATTTTGCATTTATATTTGATTTATGTGTTTCTGTATCTACTAAACCTACCTATAAAATAAAAGCCCTAAACGTAACATGTTCCAACTCATTAACTCCAATCCCACCCAACATTTTTTCCAAATAAATAAATATTTTTTTTGTTTTGTTTTGTTTTAGGAAAAATGTTGTGTTACAGAAGTTAAATGTGTTGCAAATGTTCGTTTGCATACAGTTTTTTTATTTTATTTTTTTATTCAGCGATAGCATACATTAAGACACGTGGACAAGAAAAATGATGTTAGAGTGAGAAACGTGGGTGTGGGGATCACTAAATCTGTCTCATCATAATCACAGCCAATCCTTCTGCCAATCAAAACACGGCTTTTATGAGCCAGCCGTTTGTGTCTAAACACACACATGCTAACCACTCTGCTCTGTGGACTCTCCATTACATCCCACATATTTGGACAGTCTAATTCATTGCTATACCGCTGGTGGCTCGTATACTATGAAAGTCAGCACGGCCAATGGAAACCAAATTTTTTTGCCAAAGAGACAGTGAATCTTTTTACGACTTTGCAACATGTATTTATGAACGTGTGATAGAATTATGACAACGACGCCATCATGTTTTTTGCTGCGCTTCATTCTGTTGATGAAAACAGTGTAGCTTGGAGATGTGCTGTAAAGGCATTGTGGTGATGAAGCTGAGTTTGGCGGAGCGGCTTCTGACCTTTGCTTGACATTGAAGTCACTTGGTTAAGGGAAACACACCATGAAGCCTCAAGTCTTTTGTGAAGATTTAATGCTTGAGATTCTTAGGGAGTTTTAAGATTCCTGATTGCAGAATATATATATATATATATATATATATATATATATATATATATATATATATATATATATATATATATATTATATATTTAATATATATTTTTATTTATTTATATACACTTACCGGACACTTTATTAGGTACACCAACTGTCCAACTGCTCGTTAACGCAAATGTCAAATCAGCCAATTACATTGCAGCAACTCAATGCATTTAGGCATGTAGACATGGTCAAGACAATTGCTGCAGTTCAAACTGTGCATCAGAATGGGGAAGAAAGCTGATTTAAGTGAACGTGGCATGGTTGTTGGTGCCAGACGGGCTGATCTGAATATTTCAGAAACTATTTATCTACTGGGATTTTCATGCACAACCATCTCTAGGGTTTACAGAGAATGATCCGAAAGAAAAGGAAATATCCAGTGAGCGGCAGTTCTGTGGGCGCAAATGCCTTGTTGATGCCAGAGGTCAGAGGAGAATGGCCAGACTGGTTCGAGCTGATGGAAAGGCAATAAAAACTCAAATAACCACTCATTACAACTGAGGTAAGCATCTCTGAATGCACAACATGTCTAACCTTGTGGCAGATGGGTTACAGCAGCAGAAGACCACATCGGGTGCCACTCCTGTCAGCTAAGAACAGGAAACTGAGGCTACAATTTACACAGGCTCACCAAAATTGGACAATAGAAGATTGAAAAATTGTTGACTGGTCTGATGAATCTCGATTTCTGCTGCGACATTTGGATGGTGGGGCCAGAATTTGCCGTTAACAACAATAAAGCATGGATCCATCCTGCCTTGTATCAACTCTTCAGGCTGGTGGTGGTGGTATAATGGTGAGGGGGATATTTTCTTGGCACACTTTGGGCCCCATTAGAACCAATTGAGCCTCGTGTCAACGCCACAGACTACCCGAGTATTGTTGCTGAACATGTCAATCCCTTTAAGACCACAGTCTACCCATCTTCTGATGCCTACTTCCAGCAGGATAACACCCCAAAGCGTGAATCATTTCAGACTGGTTTCTTCAACATGACAATGAGTTCACTGTACTCAAATGGCCTCCGCAGTCACTAGATCTCAATCCAATAGAGCACCTTTGGAATGTGTTGGAACAGGAGATTTGTATCATGGATGTGCAGCCGACAAATCTGCAGCAGCTGTGTGATGCTATCATGTCAATGTGGACCAAAATCTCTGAGGAACATTTCCAGTACCCTGTTTAATCTTTGCCCCGAAGGATTAGGGCAGTTCTAAAGGGGGTCCAACCTGGTATTAGTAGGGTGTACCTAATAAAGTGGCCAGTGAGTATGTATGTATGTATCTATATGTATGTATGTATGTATGTATATATATATATATATATATATATATATATATATATATATATATATATATAAATATACCTTAGACACAAAAAAAATATTCATTGGACTTACATTTTTTAGTTGCAAACAATTTATTTAAGACATTCAATTTTGTAAAGTAATTTAATTTGTTTGCTTAAATTCAGCCTATATAAATTGTTTGCAACCACTTACCTTAAAAAAAAATTGTAAATCATAATTTTTTTTTCACTGCACTTACTAAAGCACTGTGCTTATGTAACATCCAAATGATCTTCTGTGAAAGTCAAAGTAGTATTTTTCATAAGAAAACAAGAACAAAACAAGTCTGGACTCTACAATCAACCCGATCAAACAAGGTATCAAGAACATCAGCTGGATCTACGGGGGGAAAAACAATTACCTCTGATGATAATTGAACCAATGCTCGAATGAGTGAATTCACCGACAATAATAGTTATAATTGCAGGATAAGAATGTGTGTCGCTCTCCGCGCTCAGGCAACACAAAAAGCACGGCTGTGCGCGTCAAATGAACTGTAGCTAGAAGAACCGTTTACCCTCCTGGCTTGAGAGGCGTCCAAATCAGATTAGCCGTCGCATTGACCACTAAAAAATTCAAAAGAGTGAAATCTAAGGCTGCGGCCAAGAGATAGCGTCTGGAGATACAGCGGCAGGGATCGCAAACAAGATATTTCCTCTACCAGTGTGGTTGATGAGGGACAAAGTTCACACTTTTATTCATCCGCTGCCAGCCGAGCCTGCTTGAGGGGGAAACATTTCCGTCATTTCCAACTATTAAATGT
Organism: Danio rerio; assembly: GCF_052040795.2. Taxonomy (NCBI): domain Eukaryota; kingdom Metazoa; phylum Chordata; class Actinopteri; order Cypriniformes; family Danionidae; genus Danio; species Danio rerio. The sequence continues at coordinate 55,695,557 of NC_141028.1, read as the reverse complement.
CTTAATGAGAAAAAAAACGACAACCCTGGCGTCCAGTGAAACACTCAAGTGTTTGTAGATTTAAATGTGATTATCTTCAGCATTCGATGATGACTTTTATCCCTGACATTACAGATATTGACGCAGCAGCATTGTGTCAACCACTGGTTGAGTTTGGAGGAGGGGTTATCTATATGATAAACCAATAACAGGCAACTAGCATGTTTCAGGAAGTCTGCTTGATAACAGACCAATGTTGCGCATTTGCGTTTGTCGACACTAGTGGCGCTGATATTACACTCCATATTTTAAGGTACAGTTGAGGTTATATATTATTATTATTTTTCCTCAATTTCAACGTATTTGTTTTCAAAACATATCTAAACATTATAGGTTTAAAAATTAATTACTGATCACAGATATATATATTTTTATTTTTTTTATTTTTGTCAAGATGACATTTTTTACCAGATACTAGTATTCAGCTTGAAGTGCCATTTAAAGGCGTAATTAGGTTAACTAGGTAGGATAATTAGGCAAGTCAATGTTTTACAATGGCTTGTTCTGTAGAAATACTTAAGGAGGCTAATAATATTGACCTTAAAATGGTTTTTAAAAAATTAAAAATGCTTTTATTTTAGCCGAAGTAAAACAAATAAGACTTTTTCCAAAAGAAAATATATTATCAGACATACTGTCAAAGATTTATTGCTATTTGATAATATTAAATAATATTAAATATTTAATAAAATTTGAAGTCAGAATTATAGCAAAATATGCCATCCTTTACATTTTCATTCCCTATATGAGCTCGACCTTATGTAAACGCAATAATAATAATGCATCCATTTCCTCCTCGACTCTTCTTTCGCACAAAATCTCTAGTCTATTTATTCTCTCTTTCTAGAGATAGCAACATTTATCACTGTAGCCGCCTGTCCCCGAGTCCACCAGATCAACCCATCACCACCACAATAAACGTCAAGCGCTGATGATTGATGCTGCTAATGAAATTGATTAGTCTGTCCCCCCTACGTTTTGCATTCCCATGATTCACAGCGCGCTGTTTACTTAAAGCACAAAGATTAGCTGAAAGATGAGACGTCTGAGGCGTATCGTGTGATGTTGGGAACATCCTTGGACACTCTTTATGACTGGCCTTGACTGACTCTCCTTTATTCACGGCGGAGAAAAAAAAATCAATACGGAAGAGTGCTAAAGGACAGCATTTAGGGATCACTTCAAAGGGCTCGATAATTGTTTTTCACTAGCAACACTGTCAAAAAAGCAGGGCTACACACAATTCATTCATATTGTCCCAACACAAATCGATTAAGATAATAGATTTGACAAATTTAATTTTGACAAAATTAGGTTGTCTCAACAAAATCTCATTATGAATGATATTCCAGCTTATTTTTTAATAAGCAGTTTGAACATGCAACAAAAATATTTTTTGGGCTCTATTTTAACGATCTAGGCGCAGTCTAAAGCACATGGCGTAAAAACATTAAGGACATGTCCAAATCCACTTTTGCTATCTTAAGGATGGAAAAATACAGTTTGCGCCCTGGCGCATGGTCTAACAGGTTTGTGCTTATTCTCTTAATGAGTTATGGGTGTGTTTTGAGCATAACAATAAACCAGAGTCTCGTCTCCCATTCCCATTTAGGAGTCAGTTGCATCGCGCCATGATGCGTTTGCTATTTACATGGCGGACTTTTAAAGTTGAAAAACTGAGCGCTCCACTAGCTAGAAAACAGTTCAACACATCATCTGCAGTGCGAGGATAAAGAATGAGCCTCCTCCATTCGGCCTCTTTACTCTCTCTTTACTTTACTTTTACATTTTACTTACATTAAGTCAGAATTATAGCAAAATATGCCATCCTTTCCATTTTCATTCCCTATATGAGCTCGACCTTATGTAAACGCAATAATAATAATGCATCCATTTCCTCCTCGACTCTTTTTTCGCACAAAATCTCTAGTCTATTTATTCTCTCTTTCAAGAGATTCAACATTTATCACTATAGCCGCCTTTCCCAAATCAGAGAATCAGAGAAAACAGTACAACAGATCATCTGCAGTGCGAGGATAAAGAATGAGCCTCCTCCATTCGGCCTCTTTACTCTCTCTTTACTTTACTTTTACTCTTTACTTTACTCCTTTACTTTTGTGGATAAGGAAATGGTGTTGCACGCACCCCACTAAAGACATCTATTAGCCTACATATTTAATTTTGTTTGTTAAGATCAAAGATTTGCTTCAAAACTATTTCTAAATTCAGCTTTAATTTCCAGCAAAAGAATAAATGAATAATAATAATAAATAAGTGTAGTTAAAAAAACTGAGCTATATTCAAACACATCCTATTCCCCATATGGTCCAAAACCCTTGAGTGAAAGATCAATGTATGATTATACTCTCTAATGACAGTAGCATGTTACAATTTCTTGTTATATTCTGTCATCTTTAACTCCCCTTCATTTGTCACAAACCTGTTTGAGTTTCTTTCTTCTGCTGAACGCACAAAAAGATATTCTGAAGAAAGTTGAAAATCGATAACCATTGACTGTCATACTTTTTCTACTAATGAAGTCAGTGGTTTCTGGTTTTCAGCTTTCTTTAAAATATTAAAAATCTCATATGGATGTGGAACCAACTGAGGTCAAGTAAATAGTGAGAAAATGTTCATTTTTGTTTGGACCATCAATTTAAAATAGAAGCATCCCATGCTACACTGTAAAATTTAGGACTTGTGGAGCTGCGCATTGATGGATTTGTTCTTCAGTGTTGAAAATTAAACCACTATGAACTGAACAACACTGAACTTCAACTCTGAAAACTGGACTGACACAGTTTCAATTCGCTAGAATGTAAAGCTGCTCTGACACAATCCACACTGTAAAATCGCTAGAGAAATAAAGATGATTGAGTTGAAGAAATATCCAAATTATGAGGTTGCCATATTTTGTGATTAATGTTTTTGTTTTCCTCATTTTTTTTTACTTTTGAATTGAATTATGGGACCTTGATCTTTTTTCCAACAATTTTTAACTTTGAACAGTTTGAAAAAAGTGGCTTTTGTTATCGTTTTTAATAGTTTAAAGGGACATATTGTCTGGGTTGGTGTTGTATATTACAGTACAAAAACCTTGTAATAAACTCCCAGTACATTTTCTGTCATTTTACACACTTAATTCTCTATTTATATTATTTCTTATACAGCATATTTACTATATTTAATATATTTATAATAAATATTTACTATACAGCAGAACAACTAAAATGTCACTTTGTTGAACTACAGAGTTGAATTTTTAACATCGAAAGTCAGCAGAGCAGAGATGAAAGTCCCATAATGGAATTCACAACCGTATATAAAAACTTGTGAATCACAAAATATGGAAACTGTTAATTAACAGATATTGTTTTACAGTGTACAGTAAAACACACTTGACCCTGTGGTACAGTAATCAAGAAATGGATACCTACTAAACCAAATTAAAATTAAATTCAGCTCATACAGATGTCAATTTTAACCGAGGAAGATTTTCTGTTGGTCAGAGAGGCTAATTTCCTGCATTGTGAACTTTTCCGCCCTTGTGTAAAACTCAATCGCGACAATTGGAATAAGTGTTAAACACACAGAATTTCTTAGACCAACAGTAAATCTGACCACACCTTTACTTCAAAGAGCATGAGTGTTCCCTAATATGGAAAGGACGACCTTCCTAATCTGACATCCGCTCCAGTGACAGGTGTCGTCTGCCGCCGTCTCTCTAAACGTGAACTTCGGCTCATCACAAATGACTTTATTAGCCGCTAGATAACACGAAACAGCCATATCAGCCCCCTGCGCAAGGCGATTACTACTTTATCTGTCTGGGACAAACTCTCAGGCTATTATTAAAAAATGATGACTTCACAGCCAGCATGAGGCAGAGCTAATTACCGAACCCCCGCGCTCTGAGAACATGATTATCATTTTTCTGCTATGGCTGATAGTGTTAAGTTGTTGCTATGGACGCCGTTGTCACATTGTTAGCACTAGGCTAGCTTGACCCATGGTTTATAATGGTCTCATCAACCGTTTATAACAAATGATCGCTTCATGAGGGTACAACCTGTCTTAACTTTACTGGAACTTTCTGTTAGTCATATACAGTTTAAGTCAGAGTTATTAGCCACCCTGTATTTGTTTTGCCCCAATTTCTGTTTAACAGAAATATTTTTAACACATTTCTAAACTTAATAACTCATTTCTAATAACTGATTTCTTTATCTTTGCCATGACAGTACATCATTTTTACTAGACATTTTTAAAGATACTAGTTTTCAGCATAAAGTGACATTTAAAGGTGCAGTAGGTGATTTGTCTTCAGAAACATGTTGTGTTGTGCTGATTGAAAGTCTCTTCACATCCCAATAGCAATAAAGTAAATTATCTAAATGTATTTATATGTATTTTTATATTCTGGATAAGGCATAAGACTAAACAATGTTCATCCAATTAACATTTTTCAGGCCTCTAATTTCCATAATTCCAATAAGTAGCCCACATTGTCTGTCTGCACCCCTGTTCACTCAGATCCGCCATTTGCACACAAGAGAGAGAGAGAGAGAGATAGAGAGTGACAGCGGTAAAAACAAATGCTGACTTAAAACTTTTTAAAATCCTGAATCAATATTGGACTCATTTACAGGGCCCAAAACCAAACTTGAGGATGGTGGGCTGAAGGTAAATATACCAAACATAATTAAACTTGCTATTGGTGATTGCCTAATTTATTTAATTTTTAAAATAACTAGAAAACATTGCTTTATATTAACGAATTCATATATTTAAAAATGTTATAATAAACTTATTACAGTAAGAATCCAATTTATAACCGAATGCAGTTACGCTGATCAAGCTACACTTGTTTTTTTTTTTTTTTGCCTTGATTTGCTCGCTGTCTCCTGCATTGCCCTCTATCCATTGATATTTATATTTTTTAAAAATCTGATTCATTTACAGCATTTAATTGAAACATTTGATTTTAGTTTGCTTTTTTGTAGCTCGGAAATAAAATAAAATATAACAAACAAACAGTTAAATTAAATTAGAAATCCTGATCTCTGTTCCCCATCATTCCCGCTTTCTTCTCATGTGGGATGGTCAGTCAAATCAAAGGTTACCGCAGGCCCTGGTTTGGACATCTCTGATCTAGTAAGTTGTCTACTGTTATCTTTACGGTGCGCATTCGTGATTTCAGAAGACGTGGCTTTGGACGGGAGGGGAGGGACTGTGTTTTCAAAGCTAATATAACAGCTGCTTGGGCGCAATCTACATTGTAAACGTGCTGTATAAATAAACATGAATTAAATGAATGGAATTTTGCTAACGGTTAGCATTTTGGCAGATCACATACTGCACCTTTAACCAGCTTAATTACGGTAATAAGGCAAGTTATTGTATAACAATGGTTGATCAGAAAAAAAATGCTGAAGAGGACTAATAATATTGACCTTAAAGTGGTTTTAAAAACTACTTTCATTCTAGCCGAAATAAAACAAATAAGTATATTTAAATAAAAATATTATAGGCAATACTGTGGAAATATCCTGTCTATGACAATATTTGGGAAAAATTTGAAAACGAAAAATAATATTGACTTTATCTGTAAGTAGAGTAATCAGGAGGCAAATCTTTTTTTTTTCTCTTGTTGTTTTTACATCTACAGTACGTACACCCACATGCTGAACCCAAACGTCGAAAAAGAGAAAGGAATGAAAATGAGCGCAATGAAAAGGAAAAAGCAACATGTTTCGCATGGCTTCCTAAGCCATGTTGCTTCATGGGCCCTGTGCTTTTTATGGATGTGGCTGGCGGTGGGATGCAGTGCGCTGGCAGTGCTGAGAGAGAATTCATCCGTACCTCACATGAGAAAACACAAATCCAGCCTTACACACCCCACGGCCTTAACTTAAGTAACGATGACACACTCCTGTGGAGAGCATTAGACTTTACAGTGTGATTTGTGAAATAACAAGAGACTTTGCGCCAAGTCCAGAGAGGGAAAAAAAAACGTAAGTAAGGTCTTCTGCCAAACGAGCAGGGTTTCTTTTTTCAATGTTAATATTGGACGCAGTGGAAATGTGCTGAGGTGGAGGCCGGGTGGGGGTGAGATGTTAAAGCTCGAGACCTCTCTAATGTGTCATGGTGGCACGGAGTGTCCTTCAATTCACTGTGATATACAGTATATTACAATATAAATGCAATTTCAGCAAATGACTTGAATGGCTTGCAAAGAATTCATCCTTTTAGATTAATTGAGACGATTCTGTAGTCAAATGTAACCATAGTCCCTTTAAGGCAAGCCATTTCACTGGGTGGCCATCTTTGAAATGCTTCTCGGGCAGTATACTAGGGCATTCTGTCAGAATGGGGAAACATCAAATCCTCCAAAACTGCTTGCCAAGCTTATGATTACATTACATATTTGAAATCACCAATAAAATTAAACAACAACTGTCTCATAACCCAGCAGACAAACAATGTCATAAGACGTTAATATTAGGTTAGATTTAGGTGGCCAGCATCTAAGGACAATGGCTGTTTCTCAATATGCGTTCTTTAGTGGTCTTGCGTCCTCGTGTTCTCGTGCAACGTCATCAGCTGCCTAAGTTCAGTTCCAATACTCAAGACCGCAAGTACGGAGGACGCGTGAAACTTCCCGGATGTGATCTTGATATCGAGGACGCAACGATGCAAACTTGAGCACCGAACTCGCTCTGGAAGTCCCAGAAGTCATTGCGACTGGAGGTGGGAAGCGCAGCATTTTATTTAGATTTATTATTAAAGTTCAGAGATATCACTTATTTACCTCAGGACTTTGTGAAAATGACACGGTGAAAGTAAACATAACCATGGACATCTTAATAAAGAAATAAACACATTAGGGTGTTTGTTTGCTGAAATTTGTATTAAAATCAGTTTTATTTATATTGTGCAACATATATTTATAATGTTTTTATGCAAGTTTGAAAAGGGGAAAAACAATAAATCGTTGTATGATGGCTGTAATGTTTAAATAATTTACCATTTAAAACACGTGAAGGTCATGTGACCATAAGGAAGAACGCAGCATCTCAATTCTCAAAGGACGCGTTCTCTGCCCTCGCGATCTCCTGAGTTCGTTCATCCGAGGACACCTGGCAAGACTGGTCTCCACAAGAACACAAGTCCGTTCTCTGCGTTCTTGGAATTGAGAAACAGCCACTGTTATTTTGACGTCCAATAACGATGTGAAATGACGTTGAAATTTGGTTGTTTTTAGGTTGTGTTGGAAAGCGACCAACATCCAACGTCGAGCCAACATCTTAAACCAATGTCAAATAAAAATAAAATCCAACGTCTGATAGACTTCGTATTGGTAATGTCCACACATCGTCAAGTAGGGCTGTGCGATTAATCGAAAACGAATCGCAATCCAAATTTGACAGCCCTAGCATCAAGCTGTAATATTATTAGACGTTGATGTTTAGTTGTTTTTAGGTTGCATTGGAAAGTAACCAAATTGCAACATCTGTCTGACGTTGGACATTGACGTCGGCCTGACCTTGGGTTCTGATGTCAACCGGATATTTATTTCCTAACAAAATGCAATGTCCCACAATGTTGGGAACAATGTCAATTTGACGTCACGTTGATGTCCTGTGCCTGCTAGCCAGTTTCATTTATAAACATTCGAATCAAACAAAATCTGTCATTTTTCGGCTAATGCGCATGCAAAAGGAACGATACTATGACACCGTCCTCGTTTATGCCTATGTTATGGCATATGATTAATGGCTAATCTCCTTCAGAAATGAAAGCGACTCTTTGTTTTCAAGTTTGTGGGACGTTTGAGTAGTTGCTGCTTTCATGTAATGTGCGTTTGACAGGACGGACTGTACCTCGCCTTTCTTTCATACAGATTACAAAACCCCAAAACTTTTGTTTTCAAGTATAGTTGGTTTATTTAAAAGTCCAGATTTCAAGCGTTATGTGTTCTTGATTCTTACATCTGTAAAGCAAGTATTTGCTGAGATTTCAGTGCTTTTAAGCAGTTGTAAAACGTCTGGTCTGATCTTTTCTCTCGTCAGTTTATAGCGATTGATGATTGGCTCTTGTACTAGTAGGCGGGGCTTCATTCACCATATTGAGTGTTACACTTTTCCCCATTCAAAGATGAAGTGAGTAACACTTCTTGTGAATTCTATAGTCTTTGATGCATCAGAGAAAAGATGCAAATAAACAATGATTTTCTGCGGAGTCAAACAGTATTCAGAAGCAGAAATCACTGTATAATAATATTAATAATAATAATAATAATAATAATAATAATTATTATTATTATTATTATTATAAAAGTGTATCATTTTAATTGAGTAAATAATTATGCAAGTTACAATTCATCTTTAAGCTACAAACATTTAATTTATTTTGCCCAAATAGCTTGAATTTGTTTCAAATTCTTACAATCAGGTCTTAAAAGCACATGCAAATACTAAACTATAACACGGTTTCCCTCACAGTCCAGAAGACGTGCGGTATAAGTGAATTAAATAATCTAAATTGGCTGTAGTGTATGAGTGTTTGTCTAAATAAAAGAGTGTATGGGAGCTTCCCAGTACAGAATTGCAGCTGGAAGGGCATTGGCTTTGTAAATCTGGAATAGTTGGTGGTTCATTATACTTTGGCGACCCCTAATAAATAAGAGATCAGGCTGAAGAAAAATGAATGGAAGAATGAACATTGCAGATTCCTGCGATGTGACTATTGCGGACTTGCACATTGCGATATCAATTCTGAAACCATTTATTGTGCAGCCCTACTATCTAGAGATAAGTGGTGTAGTTCTAATGTGAATGAAGGAATCTGCCTCTGCTCAATGCCAGTGGGCAGTGCGGCACAAAGGGTTTTGGAGGAGGGGAGGCAACGGTGTTGCTGCTAATGTTGTTTGGGTTTGCATCCAGACAGGAATTTGGGTTTATCGGGGCCTGGGGACCAAGCCGAGTAGCCCATCCCCTAGAAGTGTCCATTATTGGAGCGATAGGGCATGAGCTCAGTGTTTCCCATGGAAGCGGCCTCACAATGTTGAGTGACGTTGGGTCTCTCTGTTTTACTCACACAAACACACAATCTCTCTGAAACTTACTGCAGAGCTGTAAGGCAACATGCTGCAGAGCGTTTTAAGTTGACTCAACTTAAATAGAGTCAGGTGGAGTACTTGGGTTAACAGTTGAGTCAACCCAAAAAAATCTGTGCGGTAAGTTGCCTTACAATTTTTAAGTTGAGTCAACTTTTTTACAGTGTATACTGTCTTACTCTCTTTACAAGGATCTGCTCATTAGCAAAATGCTGTTTGAGTGTACAGTCTTAATTAGAAAATACCTCAAAAAAACATGTTTGCTCTTCGTTCAAACTACTTGGTTTAAATGAGCTGAAACAACAAAATTCTTAAGCTTTTTTTGGGACAACTTAATTGTTTTATGTTCAATCCACTTAAATTTGTAAAAAATAACAAGTTAACCTAATCAAGAAACTCTGTGGGACCCAGCATTTTTTAAAGTGTAGTTAACCTGTTGTCATCTTCTGTGGTAAACAAACTGTGGCAATATGGTCTACACCCACACCGAACTAACGAGCTACAAGTTCCATCATGCAACTCGCACACAGCTGTTCCGGATTGCCATTGATTACACACACAGCCGGAGGATTGTCAAGGACTAATTACAAGGACTATTTACACAGCATACACACACACATCAGGGCTGAGTCTTGTTACACTGTATGGTGAACATTGCGACTCATTTTCTTTGCCCTGCCTTGCCGTGTTTGACCCTTGCTTTGTTCTGTTTGTTTACATTGCTTGCTGCCTGTACTGACCATGACTCTGGATAACCATACATCTGTTTGCCCCTGTATTGGCCATTGCTTGCCTTGCCATTCTCACAATAAACCTGCATTTGGATCCTCAACTCCATTGTCAGCGCCCTCACATCACAAGACACAACAACAGGGGTTTGATTCGATCGTCGAAAGAACGATTGCAATAAACAGGTCAAACAAAAGCCCAAAAAAATAACATAAACAAGTAAATAACAGGGTGAGAATAGGGTTAGATCTGAAAATATGGTAAAAATCAGGCAGGTATGACGGCTTTTCTTTTTCTGGATTGCTTTCGAAAACACTGGGTTTAAGGAAGGAGGTGGGTGAATGGATGGGTTAATCAGGGATTTTGAAAACACTATCATTTGGGTTTAGGAAAGACGGTTGGTCGGTAAGTCAGTCAGTCAGTCAGTCAGTCAGTCAGTCAGTCAACAGCGGCCTCTGGTGGATTTACAAAAAAACAGCAAACGTGAATGGCACTCGCGAGAAAAATTCGAGATCTGAAGAAGCGCACAGTGCAGCGAAAACAAAAACTGCTTACCTCTTGGGACGTATTTTGCGATCTCCAGAAATGTATATAGCGGTCTCTATAATGAGCCTGGGTTGTGTTTAAAGTATTGTATGCAACATCCTGACTCACAGGTTTTGTTAAAGCCCGAGGGGAATAAAGTGGACAGTTTGCTGTCATTATTTGACACTGTGGCTGTTGCTGGCAAATTTTAATACCGTTAAATGCTATTCTTTGTTTCCGTCCAAGAGCAACACTCTGTCCACATGTCCGCCAGCCAAGGCTAACAAGTCTTAGTGGTCTCCTCCAGCCCCCTGAAGAGCTCTGGGACTCTGAGGCAGCTTCCAGACAGACAATACACATGTTGTTACTATGTGCACTGAACAGACAGTCGGGGCTGGTGTTGTGCTCGCTGGCCTGACCCTCTTTAGAGCCACTGGGTGGCTTTTGGGGGGTATGTTCAATGCTGTGTGCACCACTGTCAAATGCCGCCTTTCATGGCACTGACATGCTGAAGATTAAGACATCAATGCCTGTCTGACTGCAGGAAGTTGACAATTCTTATTCGCTTAATTGGAAATCCAAATGTTTAGACGTGGAGGACAGTTGGCCAATAGAGTTGAGTTCGTTTCTTTACAGGGTTCATATACATTTTTACTACTAAAATTCAATGACTTTTCCATGATTTTTTTCAAGACTATCAAGTAAATTTTCATGGCCTAATGTCTAATGCAATGTCTACATATGTGTGGTAAAAGAAAACAATGCATGTTATTACAACATATCATAAAACACAACAATCTATTTAGTTTTAATGTAAATTTATATCTATGCAGAACTGATTTAGATAATGCTTCCACTGCACTAATAATGTAAAAGCTAGTGATTGGCCAAGGACAGAAAAGAAAGGAAATAATCTATATTCAAGTATACAGATATCTGTTTTCCATTACTTTTCCAAAACTTTGTGTTTTTTTTTTTTTTGTTTTTCCAAAACTTTTCCAGGCCTGGAAAATGCCATGTCAAAATTCCATGGGTTTTCCAGGTTGTCCATGATCGTATGAACCCTGTTCTTTAACATTTCCAATGCTTTCAAAGTAATAACAGGGTCGAAAGTGAGAATATCTTAAACCTTATAACTGAAATTGTTGTTTTATACTTTGCACTCTCTCAACCACACACACATACAAATTGCTGCATTAGGCCCTGAACTCTGAGAAAAAAAATAAAAATAAATTAAAAAAATAAAACCAACTTCTGTCGTTTTTTTTTTATTAAGTGAAAAGAACATACATGCTTAATATGACAGGCATAGAGAAAGACTTTTCGCTTTTTCCTTTTAAACTTTTGTAACAAGAAAAAATATTTTAAAAAAGATTTTAAAACATTATAAATATTAGTATAATGATAAATAGTATGACTTAATACTACTACTACTACTGCTACTACTACTACTACTACTAATAATAATAATAATAATAATAGTACATACAATTGAGTAAATAAAAATAATAATTTAAAAACGTTTAAAAAACAGAGTTTGGAGGAGGTGTTGTATATAAATTACGCTCAAAAAATATTTTTTTGCTTGTTAAACTACCTATTCAAAATAAGCTGAAACAAGATGATTCTTGAAAAAAAAACTTGATTTTTTAATGTTCAAACCACATAAATTTGTTAAAAGTGTTAAGTTGACTTAATTTGTATTGGGAAAACATGATTGAATTGTGTGGAACTCTGCATTTTTTTAACGGTGTAGATAGATTTAATTAGTCGGCAAGCTTAGAAACAAATGAAAGTGAGTTAAAAATGGCCATTACTGGCAAAGCGAGAACATCTGATCTTTTTTACCTACAAGCCACTGTGAAGATGGCAATCAAACTCAAATTAGAAATACATTCAAACTGAATAGCCCATAAGCAGCACCTTCACACAAGTAGAAAATACCACAAAACGAAGGCTTTCAATTTTCCCAAGGAGGTTATTTGTTTGCTTTTTGCATATTTTCCCCCTTAATCCAATATAAAATGTACTTTGAATGAAAGACACAGTAGTTTCACTTTTTTTCCAGTGCGGCCTGGCTTGAACCAACACAGTAAAAGCCAATGAATAGCTTAGCTCTCTACAATGTCGAAACACTACGAATTGATTTCTTCTTCCATTCTTCTACGTAATTGGCATCGTCAAGGATCTCCATTCGGCCTATTTTTAAAAATGAATAATGCGACAAGCCCCAGATCCAACTTTTCCGCCATGCTGTTTATTTATCTATTCCCCCCCACCTCTTCTTCGTCTTACGACACTTTGCTTGAAAAGTGGCCACAGAATAGTGGTGACAGCCATGTCTAATATCTCTTTCTGCCAATTTTGGCTTCTTTCCCCTCCTCCGCACTTGATGTCTTTATATTCTCCTGAGAGTGCAGTGGGAATGAAAGGACGAGGCCTAGCCGCTGACCTCCGCGGGAGGAGAGTATTAAAAGACGGGAGCGAGAGAGAGGGCGAAGGATGGCGGGAGGCAGAAAGAGAGCGAGCCGTCTTTCCTGCTGAGAGCCGGCTATCTGGGCTGGCAGGCTAAAGCTGGCCTTCAGACGCCTTTTGTCAAACGGTTTGAGAAGAAGAGAGCCTCCTCTTCACTGGAACTGAGACAATGCTGGGTTTGTCATCCCTGAGGAGTCTCCCGGTGAGAAAGAGAAGAGCGCGTCGTGGTCAGGGGTAGCCTTTGGGCCTTGCAGATGTTGAAATGGGGATGATTTATTAGGCCCGGTGTCCTCGGTGGCACTTGGCCACCGTCCCAGACAAGAGCGCTAGAAGAAGACAACAGGGGAGATCAGCGGGCCGCTGTGGATCAGAGACATCTTAATACCGTGTATGGGCATGGAGAAATTTGCTCTGCGACCGTCATGGTATTTTTGCCCTCTTTTCACTGAGAAAATAACTCAAGATTAAGCCGAAACCACAGAGAGGAGGGTCCTCACAAAGATGTCTTTCTATCTCTTGGTTTTTTTTTTTTTTATTATCATTTCTGAATAAAATCTGACTCTTAATAGGTGGCATGACATGTCTTGTATAAGACATTGGACATCATTTTATCAACTGCAAAACATCAAATTTAATGTATCTGAATGTCTCAAGGTAAACAAATGAACACAAAACAAACGAAATTTCAATATTTGGCACTTGTCTATTTTACACTGTAAAAAAATATCAGTAAATTAGCAGTTTTCCATATTTTGTGATTCATGTTTTTATTTTTTTCAGTTCATTTTTTCAGATTTTGAATTGCATTATGGGACCTTGATCTGTCTTCCAACAACTTTTAACCTTGAGAAGTTCAAAAAAGTGACTTTTATAAACATTTCTAAGTGTTTAAAGTGATATATTGTCTAGGTTGGTGTTGTATATTAAGCTACAGGTTCAGTGGATGGCCTTCTATTATTATTACTCAGTATTTGTGCAAGCAAACTGTAATAAAGATTAAAAATAGGTGCACTGACAATTACTGCTTGCTTTAGTAAACACTACAAGTGATTGTGTTTGAAGTAAACCAAGTAAAAAATAAAAAAAAGTAGTATTACCAGATCAAAACAACAAGAGTGGCTTGACCACCAGCTACCTTTTGTTTTTATAGCCAATTATTCGGGCATATGTTTTATAGGGTGGATGTCTTTCCATCCACAACCCAATCCTAAACCTTATTAAGTAAATTATTATTACTTATTATTTGTGCAAGTAAACTGTAATAAAGATTTAAAAAGGTGAACTGACCATTTCTGCTTGCTTTAGTAACACTACAAGTGATCACGTTTAAAGTAAACCAGCTTATTTTTAAAAAAGAGATGGTATTACCTGACCAAAACAACAGAGAATGGTTTAATCATCAGTTACTTTTTTTCTATATAGCCAAATACTCAGGCATAAGTTTTATAAGGTGGATGCCCTTTCAGCCACAACCCAACCCTAAACCTTATTAAGTAAATTATTATTACTTAGTATTTGTGCAAGTAAACTGTAATAAAGATTAAAAAGTGAACTGACAATTTCTGCTTGCTTTAGTAAACACAACAAGTGATCACGTTTGAAGTAAACCAGCTTATTTTTTAAAAAGAGGGTGGAATTAACTGACCAAAACAACAATGAATGGTTTGACCACCAGCTAGTTTTTGTCATTATAACCAATTACTTGAGCATATACTTTAAGCACTGGATGCCCTTCCAGCTACAACCCAACCCTAAACCTTATCAAGTCAAATATTATTACTTTGTATTTGTGCAAATAAACTGTAATAAAGGTTTTAAAAGGTGGACCAACAATTCCTGCTTGCTTTAGTAAACATTACAAGTGTTCACGTTTGAAGTAAACCAGCTTATTTAAAAAAAAGAGATGGTATTACCCGACTAAAACAACAAAGAATGGCTTGACCACCAGCTATTTTTGCCTATATAGCTAATTATTCTGGCATATGTTACAGTTGAAGTCAGAATTATTAGCCCCTTTTTGAAATTTGTAAACTTTTTTAAATATTTCCCAATTGATGTTTAACAGAGCAATGAAATTCTTATTTTGAGAGTCTTATTTGTTTTATTTCGGCTTGAATAAAAGAAGCTTCTAATAAAAAAAAAAACATTTTTGGGACAAAATTATTAGCCCCTTTAAGCTATTTTTTTTCAATAGTCTACAGAACAAACCATCGTTATACAATAACTTACCTAATTACCCTAACCTGCCTAGTTAACTTAATTAACCTAGTTAAGCCTTTAAATGTCACTTTAAGCTGTATAGAAGTGTCTTGAAAAATATCTAGTAAAATATTATTTACTGTCATCATGGCAAAGATAAAATAAATCAGTTATTAGAAATGAGTTATTAAAACCATTATGATTAGAAATGTGCTGAAACAATCTTCCCTCCGTTGAACAGAAATTGGGGAAAAAAAAAAAAACAAGGGCGTTAAAAATTATGGAGGGCTTATAATTCTGACTTCAACTGTATCTGCCGTTCCAGCCACAACCTAACCCTAAACCTTATTAAGTCAAAAATTATTACTTAGTATTTGTGCAAGTAAACTGTAATAAAGATTAAAAAGTGAACAGACAATTCCTGCTTGCTTTAGTAAACACTACAAGTGATCACGCTTGAAGTAAACCAGCTTTAAAAAAAAAAAAAAAAAAAAAGAGGTGGTATTACCTGACCAAAACAACAATGAACGGTTTGACCACCAGCTACTTTTTGTCTTTACAGCCAATTACTTGGGCATATACTTCATGCACTGGATGCCCTTCCTGCCAAGACCCAACCCTAAACCATTACTTAAACCATTAAGTAAATTATTATTACTCAGTGTTTTAGCATTTCCACTGTAATAAATATATTTTTTAAAAGGTGCACCGACAATTCCTGCTTTAGCTAACACTACAAGTGATTATGTTTGAAGTAAACCAGTGGTATTACCTGACAAAACAACAAGGAATGGCTTGACCACCAGCTACTTTTCAGCTCCCAAACTGCAGTGTTTCGTGGATCTAACCGTTGAACCCAACAGCCTCCCAAAGAAACCACTTCTCTAACACCTCTAGCAGAAACGAATGGCTTTTAATCTCAGCTGTTGTTTGTCCGAGTTTACGTCGGGGCATTCTTAATAGACCTCAGAGGGTTAGTTAAAGAGCGAAAGTTTAGACAGCTTTCATCAAGTCAGTGGAGAAGATTGATTGGCAATGTAATTTACACCCCCACCACCACCCCACCCCAATGTCCAGCCGGTAAGTGCCTAGAGGAACTGTATGCGTGTAAAAAGTGAGAGTGCGCAGATGAAAAGACTGATTGCTTCTTGGTGTCAGGGACAGAGGTCCATTGGTGAACAGTTGCACAATGTGGCTTGTGAACGGCTGGTGTAACAGGGCTGACGGGACCCTGAGAAGGGAGGGGAGGGGGATCATCAGTCATCCAGACCACATGATCTTGTGCCGTCTCTCATGTCTGTCATCTTCCAATATGAAGACAAGCTCAAAAAAAGAAAACACCAACTTCAACTGACACTTGCATGATTTCATGCAGACGAACCCTTTCAGGATCTTGTGTTTCCTGCATCAAGCTTCATCCATAGGCAGGAATGTGAACGAGAAGCTAAAGGGCTTATTTTTGATAGACAGCACACTGTGACAGCATGAAGAAAGGGCGGGAAGGTAGATTTAGAGAAAGAGAAACTGTCTTGGGCAAAAATATATATATATATTTTCCAATTGGCTCATTCAAACCACCGACGGTGTCCGCTCGGATCATTGTGCTCTGTTGTCTGTCAAAACTTTCTCCATCAGCATAAAACCTTTCAAAATGTTTGAGTTTTCTCCCACTAGACATGATTAAATGCTTTTTTTCCCAGGGTGGCGGTAAAAAAAAAGGAAAAAAGTGCTGTCTTTGTATAAAAAGTGGCAGCTCCATCCGGGAGCTACAGCAAAGGTTAATGACAAACAACGGACAATGAACACAGGACAAAGAGTGGCATACACGTCGCCTCGCTCTCTACGTTTTCCTCTCTCTCTCTTTTTCTCTTCCCCCTCTTTTCTCTTATCCTCTCAATAGCGGTTTTTCATTTCTGTAAATGGACCATTCTACAAAACGGGTGCCTTTTGCAGTTTGATGATTTTTCTTAAGTACATTCGTTACATTTCATCAGATAAATGATGAGTTTGGGATTTCTATAACTGAAATTAAGATAATTAGGATAATTAAAGTCATAAATAGAAATGTTATGAAATGCTCTTAATGTTCTTTTCATATTTTGTGATTCTTTTTTTCAACCTAGGCTCATTCTAATTTTGCACCCCGTATACATTTCTGGAGAGTGCTTAATATGTGCCAGGAGCTACGTTTTTTTTTTTTCTTTCTTTCTTTTTTTACAGTTTTTGTGAATCCACCAGAGGCCGATGTGTAAACTTCGATACCCCCACCCACCTCCTTCCATAAACAAAACCTATAGTGTTTTAAAAAGCACCAACTGACCAGCAACCACCCACTTCCCTAAACCCAACCAATAGTGTATTAAAAAGCACCAATTGACAAGCGACCACCCCCTTCCCTGAACTCAACCAATAGTGTATTAAAAAGCACTGATTTGCCACATGACCACCCTCTTCTCTAAACCCAACCGATAGTGTATTAAAAAGCGCCAATTGACCAGCGACCACCCCCTTCCCTGAATTCAACCAATAGTGTTTTAAAAATCAACAATTGACCAGCAACCACCCACTTCCCTAAACCCAACCGATAGTGTTTTAAAAAGCACCAATTGACCAACGACCACCCCTTCCCTAAACCCAACCGATAGTGTTTTAAAAAGCACCGATTGACCACCGACCTACCACTTCCCTAAACTCAACTGATAGTGTTTTTAAAAAGCACTGATTTGCCCCATGACCACCCCCTTCCCTGAACTCAACCGATAGTGTTTTAAAAATCAACAATTGACCAGCAACCACCTACTTCCCTAAACCCAACCGATAGTGTTTTAAAAAGCACCAATTGACCAACGACCACCCCTTCCCTAAACCCAACCGAGTGTTTTATAAAAAAAACGATTGACCACCGACCTACCACTTCCCTAAACTCAACCGATAGTGTGTTTTTAAAAAGCACTGATTTGCCCCATGACCACCCACTTCCCCTAACCCAACCAATAGTGTTTTAAAAAGCACCGATTGACCAGCGACCACCCCCTTCCCTAAACCCAACCGATAGTGTTTTAAAAAGCACCGACTGACCAGTGACCAACCACTTCCCTAAACCCAACCTGTAGGGTTTTTAAAAAGCACTGATTTGCCCCATGACCACCCACTTCCCCTAACCCAACTGATAGTGTTTTAAAAAAAATTGAAAAAGTTACTTTTATTGACATTTTTTACTTGTTTTAGGGGATATACTATCTGGATTGGTACTCTGGTACAAAAATTAGGTAATAAACTGCTAGTACTTTTTCTGTTATTTGACAGAGTTATTTCTATATTTATTATCATACTACTTTAAACTACAAAAATATCAACAAGTCATACTGTTGAATTAAATTTTCAACATCAAAACTCGACAGAGCAGAGGTCGAAGACCAATAATGCAATTCATAACTGGAAATCAATTAAAAACACCTGTGAATCACCAAATACGAAAACTGTTAATTGTTCTAAACAATCCCATCTTCCCGTACACTAGCAGAAATGAGCTGAGAGTTGGATAGAGGGAGCGCTAAGGGGACTGAAAGTGAATGAAAGATGTAAAGATGCCCTCTCTTCTTTCTTTCGAAGTGTCATCCCTTTTATGTTTGGACCCTCTGCCATCTCTTTGCCCATGTGAATCAGAACAATGAGATGTATGAGCGTCTGAGGGGGCAGCGCTGGAGAATACTGGCCTTGTCCTCCGGTTGAAGCTTGACGTTGATTAATGAGAGTGGGGACATGGGCAGAATGTTAAGGAAGGTTCCGGAAGACCTCAGGGGTGTAAAAGGAGGAAGAGGGTTTGGGTGACGAAAAACATGGGCTGGGAGATGGGAGAATCAGAACTAACGAACAGAAAGGACACTTTTACTCACGCATAAACTTATTAAACTTCCTACACTCAACAAATGACATTTGCTGTTTGTTCAGACTAATTATTTAAAATGAGCTGAAACAACACAACTTTTGAGTTTGTTTTCGGGACAACTTAAAGCCTTTATATTCAGTTCACTTAAATCAACATAGGCTCATTTTGTGCTAACCAGCTGACCACTTGCTTCCGTGTGTATGGCTTTCCCACTGTTACCAGTTTGTCCAGTGGCTTGCCGCGTATGTTGGAGGGTTTGAGAAACAGAACGGAGTTGACCTTGACGATGTAGTTTAAGTCTGGCGAAGAATGGTTCCAGAAAGCAGGTAAGACAAAAAAAAAAAAGCCAAAAAATAAAATAAACAAGTAAATAACAGGTTGAGAATGTGGTAAAATCTGAAAATGTAGTAAAAATCAGGTGGCCGCAAGGGCTTTTCTGGATTGCTTTTGAAAACACTGTTGGTTGGGTTTAAGAAAGTGGGTGGGTGCTGGTCAATCGGTGCTTTTGAAAACACTATCGGTTGCATATTGGGAAGGGGGTGGGTGGAGGTATCAGTCAGTTCTTCGGTCAGTTGATCAGTCAGTCAGACATTGGCTTCTGGTAGATTTACGAAAGAACAGCGGGTGCGAATGGCACTCACGAGAGAAATTGAAGATCTTAAAAAGCATAAACAGCGACTTCTGATGGATTCACAAAAACATTTACAAAAACTGCAAAAAAAAAAACTGCAAAAAAAAAACTGCAAAAAAAAAAATATATATATACATACATATATATATATATATATATATATATATATATATATATATATATATATATATATATATATATATATATATATAGCTCCTGGGATGTATTTGGTGCTCTCCATAAATGTATATATGGGTAAGTAATCAGAATGAGTCTGGGTTGGTTAAATATGTAAACCCAATGAGTAAACTGAATTCATTCATGTTGTCCCAACACAAATTGATTGAGTAAATTTAATAGTTATTAAAATTTAAGTGGATTAAACGTAAAGCAATTACGTTATCCTGATAGAAAAAAATTCAAGAATTGTATTAAATCAGCTTGTTTTGATTAAGTAGATTGAACAAGGAGCGAAAAAGTGCAAATTCCTAAAGTGTGCATCTCTAAAAGTTAAAAGCAAGTGAAATAAGAGATTCTGAGCTCAAAAGATCCAAAAGATGATACCTTGGATATACTATTTTTTTGTAAGTTGTTTAGTCATTACTAAAGTTAATTGATTTGTTTAAAATTAACCCATACTAGAAAGCCTTTTTTCAGCATATACATATATTTACTTTTGATTTCACACAAGAAAAGTTTTTGGAATTCAAAAGAAATGAAAAAAAAAATGGAATAAAAAAAAAGAAAAAAAGCGATGTTCCTTTAAGAAACGGGAAATCTCAAAATGTCTTTGATGGACCAAAGAAGTCATTGATGATTAGTTTTAGCTTTGTTGCTGGATGACCTAATGACCCTAAGATAGATTAATCTTCCAAGTATAAGATCATATCATATTGGACAAACTCAAAGTTGTTCATTTAACCAGTAATATTAATAACAAAAAGATTACAGA